>NC_087399.1:15413516-15531016 GCF_031307605.1 Tribolium castaneum
ACTGAAGTCTTCAGAGTCGTTTTTAAATGCTGCATTTTTGACTTCGTCTCAAACATTGAAAACTGAATTACATTTTTGTTCAGTAACAGTTACAGTTTTCTTATTGGTTTTTTGCTTATATCTCGAAAACAGTTACTCCTATCAAATTTTATCTTTCTTTCAAAATTAAAGCTGATAAAATTTCCAACAAAATAGTTATTTACATTTTTCTTGTAGGACCAAGCATAAACGAGTTATAGAGTTGGATATAAATAATATTTAACAAAAATTTGCTTTAAAATAAAATGCTTGAAAAACCGGAATTAAACTAAATTAATTGTGTCTAACACTTTAGTAGAGGAAAAAGGAGAAGACATAAAAGTCACTAAATGTTTCAGAGTCGTCTTTAGTCGTCATATTAATAACAATAACATTAATAATAATAATACTAATAGTACTAAATTTGCTTATATGCAAACGCTTAATTAACGTAACATTTTTTTGGTTTCTTGCTTATATCTCGAAAACAGTTACTCCTATCAATTTTTATCTTTTTTTCAAAATTAAAGCTAATAAAATTTCCTACAAAATAGTTATTTGCATTTTTTTGTAGGACCAACCATAAGCGAGTTATAGAGTTGGATATAAATAATCTTTAACAAAAATTTGCTTTAAAATAAAATGTTTGAAAAACCGAAATTAAACTAAACTAAGACTAACACTTTAGTAGAGGTAAAAGGAGAAGACATAAAAGTCACCAAAGTCTTGAGAGTCGTTTTTAGTCGTCATATTAATAACAATAACATTAATAATAATAATACTAATATTACTAAATTTGCTTATATGCAAGCGCTTAATTAAGGTAACAGTTTTTTGGTTTCTTGCTTATATCTCGAAAACAGTTACTCCTATCAATTTTTAAATTTTTACTAAAATTAAAGCAAGCTGATAAAATTTTGTACAAAATAGTAATTTGCATTTTTCATGTAGGACTAACCATAAGCGAGATATAAGTTTGAAAATAATTAATATTTAAAAAAAAAGTGCTTTAACAGAAAATGTCTTGTGATTTAAAATACACTTAATTTAATGGGTCCAATACTTTATTAGAAGAAAAAGGAGGAGGCATAAAAGTCACTAAAGTCTTCAGAGTCGATTTTAAATGCTGTATTTTTGTCTTTGTCTCAAACATTGAAAACTGAATTACATTTTTGTTCAGTAACAGTTACAGTTTTCTTATTGGTTTTTTGCTTATATCTCGAAAACAGTTACTCCTATAAAAATAAAAATAAATAAAATGTTTGAAAAACCGAAATTAAACTAAATTAATTAAGACTAACACTTTAGTAGAGGAAAAAAGAGAAGACATAAAAGTCACCAAAGTCTTGAGAGTCGTTTTTAGTCGTCATATTAATAACAATAACATTAATAATAATAATACTAATATTACTAAATTTGCTTATATGCAAGCGGTTAATTAAGGTAACAGTTTCTTGCTTATATCTCAAAAGCAGTTACTCCTATCAATTGTTATCTTTTTACTAAAATTAAAGCTGATAAAATTTCCTACAAAGTAATTATTTGCATTTTTTATGTAGGACTAACCATAAGCGAGATATAAGTTTGAAAATAATTAATATTTAAAAAAAAAGTGCTTTAACAGAAAATGTCTTGTGATTTAAAATACACTTAATTTATTGGGTCCAATACTTTATTAGAAGAAAATGGAGGTGACATAAAAGTCACTGAAGTCTTCAGAGTCGTTTTTAAATGCTGCATTTTCGTCTTCGTCTCAAACATTGAAAACTGAATTACATTTTTGTTAAGTAACTGTAACAGTTTTCACTTTGGTTTTTTGCTTATATCTCAAAAACACCAAAATAGTTATTTACATTTTTCTCGTAGGACCAAGCATAAGCAAGTTATAGAGTTGGATATAAATAATATTAAACAAAAATTTGCTTTAAAATAAAATGTTTGAAAAACTGAAATTAAACTAATTTAATTGTGTCTAACACTTTAGTAGAGGAAAAAGAAGAAGACATAAAAGTCACTAAAGGTTTCAAAGTTGTCTTTAATCGTCATATTAATAACAATAACATTAATAATAATAATACTAATAGTACTAAATTTGCTTATATGCAAACGCTTAATTAAGGTAACAGTGTTTTGGTTTCTTGCTCATATCTCGAAAACAGTTACTCCTATCAATTTTTATCTTTTTACTAAAATTCAAGCTGATAAAATTTCCCACAAAATAATTATTTGCATTTTTTATGTAGGACTAACCATAAGCGAGATATAAGATTGAAAATAATTAATATTTAAAAAAGAAGTGCTTTAACAGAAAATGTCTTGTGATTTAAAATACACTTAATTTATTAGGTCCAATACTTTATTAGAAAAAAAGGGGGTGACGTATAAGTCACTGAAGTCTTCAGAGTCGATTTTAAATGCTGCATTTTCGTCTTCGTCTCAAACATTGAAAACTGAATTATATTTTTGTTCTGAAACGGTAACAGTTTTTACTTTGGTTTTTCGCTTATATCTCGAAAACAGTTACTCCTATCAATTTTTATCTTTCTTTCAAAATTAAAGCTGATAACATTTCCTACAAAATAATTATTTGCAATTTTCTTGTAGGACCAACCATAAGCGAGTTATAAAGTTGGATATAAATAATATTTAACAAAAACTTGCTTAAAAATAAAATGTTTGAAATACTGAAATTAAACTAAATTAATTGTGTCTAACACTTTAGTAGAGAAAAAAGAAAAAGACATAAAAGTCACCAAAGTCTTCAGAATCGTTTTTAGTCGTCATATTAATAACAATAACATTAATAATAATAATACTAATAGTACTAAATCTGCTTATATGCAAGCGCTTAATTAAGGTAACAGTGTTTTGGTTTCTTGCTTATATCTCGAAAACAGTTACTCCTATCAATTTTTACCTTATTACTAAAATTCAAGCTGATAAAATTTCCTATAAAATAGTTATTAGCATTTTTCATGTAGGACTAACCATAAGCGAGATATATGATTGAAAATAATTAATATTTAAAAAAAAAGTGCTTTAACAGAAAATGTCTTGTGATTTAAAATACACTTAATTTATTGGGTCCAATACTTTATTAGAAGAAAAAGAAAGTGACATAAAAGTCACTGAAGTCTTCAGAGTCGTTTTTAAATGCTGCAGTTTCGTCTTCTTCTCAAACATTGAAAACTGAATTACATTTTTGTTCAGTAACAGTCACAGTTTTCTTATTGGTTTTTTGCTTATATCTCGAAAACAGTTACTCCTATCAATTTTTATCTTTCTGTCAAAATTAAAGCTGATAACATTTCCTACAAAATAATTATTTGCATTTTTCTTGTAGGACCAACCATAAGCGAGTTATAGAGTTGGATATAAATAATATTTAACAAAAATTTGCTTTAAAATAAAATGTTTGAAAAACTGAAATTAAACTAATTTAATTGTGTCTAACACTTTAGTAGAGGAAAAAGAAAAAGACATAAAAGTCACTAAAGGTTTCAAAGTTGTCTTTAATCGTTATATTAATAACAATAACATTAATAATAATAATACTAATAGTACTAAATTTGCTTATATGCAAACGCTTAATTAAGGTAACAGTGTTTTGGTTTCTTGCTCATATCTCGAAAACAGTTACTCCTATCAATTTTTATCTTTCTTTCAAAATTAAAGCTGATAACATTTCCTACAAAATAGTTATTTGCATTTTTCTTGTGGGACCAACCATAAGCGAGTTATAAAGTTGGATATAAATAATATTTAACAAAAACTTGCTTAAAAATAAAATGTTTGAAATACTGAAATTAAACTAAATTAATTGTGTCTAACACTTTAGTAGAGAAAAAAGAAAAAGACATAAAAGTCACCAAAGTCTTCAGAATCGTTTTTAGTCGTCATATTAATAACAATAACATTAATAATAATAATACTAATAGTACTAAATCTGCTTATATGCAAGCGCTTTATTAAGGTAACAGTTTTTTGGTTTCTTGCTTATATCTCGAAAACAGTTACTCCTATGAATTTTTGTCTTTTTTTCAAAATTAAAGTTGATAAAATTTCCTACAAAATAGTTATTTGCATTTTTCTTGTAGGACCAACCATGAGCGAGTTATAGAGTTGGATATAAATACTTTTTAACAAAAATTTGCTTTAAAATAAAATGTTTGAAAAACTGAAATTAAACTAATTTAATTGTGTCTAACACTTTAGTAGAGGAAAAAGGAAAAGACATAAAAGTCACTAAAGGTTTCAAAGTTGTCTTTAGTTGTCATATTAATAACAATAACATTAATAATAATAATACTAATAGTACTAAATTTGCTTATATGCAAACGCTTAATTAAGATAACAGTGTTTTGGTTTCTTGCTTATATCTCGAAAACAGTTACTCCTATCAATTTTTATCTTTTTACTAAAATTCAAGCTGATAAAATTTCCTATAAAATAGTTATTTGCATTTTTTATGTAGGACTAACCATAAGCGAGATATATGATTGAAAATAATTAATATTTAAAAAAAAAGTGCTTTAACAGAAAATGTCTTGTGATTTAAAATACACTTAATTTATTGGGTCCAATACTTTATTAGAAGAAAAAGGAAGTGACATAAAAGTCACTGAAGTTTTCAGAGTCGTTTTTAAATGCTGCAGTTTCGTCTTCGTCTCAAACATTGAAAACTGAATTACATTTTTGTTCAGTAACAGTCACAGTTTTTTTATTGGTTTTTTGCTTATATCTCGAAAACAGTTACTCCTATCAATTTTTATCTTTCTGTCAAAATTAAAGCTGATAAAATTTCCTACAAAATAGTTATTTGCATTTTTCTTGTAGGACCAACCATAAGCGAGTTATAGAGTTGGATATAAATAATATTTAACAAAAATTTGCTTTAAAATAAAATGTTTGAAAAAATGAAATTAAACTAATTTAATTGTGTCTAACACTTTAGTAGAGGAAAAAGAAGAAGACATAAAAGTCACTAAAGGTTTCAAAGTTGTCTTTAATCGTCATATTAATAACAATAACATAAATAATAATAATACTAATAGTACTAAATTTGCTTATATGCAAACGCTTAATTAAGGTAACAGTGTTTTGGTTTCTTGCTCATATCTCGAAAACAGTTACTCCTATCAACTTTTATCTTTTTACTAAAATTCAAGCTGATAAAATTTCCTACAAAATAATTATTTGCATTTTTTATGTAGGACTAACCATAAGCGAGATATAAGATTGAAAATTATTAATATTTAAAAAAGAAGTGCTTTAACAGAAAATGTCTTGTGATTTAAAATACACTTAATTTATTAGGTCCTATTCTTTATTAGAAAAAAAGGGGGTGACATATAAGTCACTGAAGTCTTCAGAGTCGATTTTAAATGCTGCATTTTCGTCTTCGTCTCAAACATTGAAAACTGAATTACATTTTTGTTCTGAAACGGTAACAGTTTTTACATTGGTTTTTTGCTTATATCTCGAAAACAGTTACTCCTATCAATTTTTATCTTTCTTTCAAAATTAAAGCTGATAACATTTCCTACCAAATAGTTATTTGCATTTTTCTTGTAGGACCAACCATAAGCGAGTTATAAAGTTGGATATAAATAATATTTAACAAAAACTTGCTTAAAAATAAAATGTTTGAAATACTGAAATTAAACTAAATTAATTGTGTCTAACACTTTAGTAGAGAAAAAAGAAAAAGACATACAAGTCACCAAAGTCTTCAGAATCGTTTTTAGTCGTCATATTAATAACAATAACATTAATAATAATAATACTAATAGTACTAAATCTGCTTATATGCAAGCGCTTTATTAAGGTAACAGTTTTTTGGTTTCTTGCTTATATCTCGAAAACAGTTACTCCTATGAATTTTTGTCTTTTTTTCAAAATTAAAGCTGATAAAATTTCCTACAAAATAGTTATTTGCATTTTTCTTGTAGGACCAACCATAAGCGAGTTATAGAGTTGGATATAAATAATTTTTAACAAAAATTTGCTTTAAAATAAAATGTTTGAAAAACTGAAATTAAACTAATTTAATTGTGTCTAACACTTTAGTAGAGGAAAAAGGAAAAGACATAAAAGTCACTAAAGGTTTCAGAGTTGTCTTTAGTTGTCATATTAATAACAATAACATTAATAATAATAATACTAATAGTACTAAATTTGCTTATATGCAAACGCTTAATTAAGGTAACAGTGTTTTGGTTTCTTGTTTATATCTCGAAAACAGTTACTCCTATCAATTATTATCTTTTTACTAAAATTCAAGCTGATAAAATTTCCTATATAATAGTTATTTGCATTTTTCATGTAGGACTAACCATAAGCGAGATATATGATTGAAAATAATTAATATTTAAAAAAAAAGTGCTTTAACAGAAAATGTCTTGTGATTTAAAATACACTTAATTTATTGGGTCCAATACTTTATTAGAAGAAAAAGGAAGTGACATAAAAGTCACTGAAGTCTTCAGAGTCTTTTTTAAATGCTGCAGTTTCGTCTTCGTCTCAAACATTGAAAACTGAATTACATTTTTGTTCAGTAACAGTCACAGTTTTCTTATTGGTTTTTTGCTTATATCTCGAAAACAGTTACTCCTATCAATTTTTATCTTTCTGTCAAAATTAAAGCTGATAAAATTTCCTACAAAATAGATATTTGCATTTTTCTTGTAGGATCAACCATAAGCGAGTTATAGAGTTGGATATAAATAATATTTAACAAAAATTTGCTTTAAAATAGAATGTTTGAAAAACTGAAATTAAACTAATTTAATTGTGTCTAACACTTTAGTAGAGGAAAAAGAAGAAGACATAAAAGTCACTAAAGGTTTCGAAGTTGTCTTTAATCGTCATATTAATAACAATAACATTAATAATAATAATACTAATAGTACTAAATTTGCTTATATGCAAACGCTTAATTAAGGTAACAGTGTTTTGGTTTCTTGCTCATATCTCGAAAACAGTTACTCCTATCAATTTTTATCTTTCTTTCAAAATTAAAGCTGATAACATTTCCTACAAAATAGTTATTTGCATTTTGCTTGTGGGACCAACCATAAGCGAGTTATAAAGTTGGATATAAATAATATTTAACAAAAACTTGCTTAAAAATAAAATGTTTGAAATACTGAAATTAAACTAAATTAATTGTGTCTAACACTTTAGTAGAGAAAAAAGAAAAAGACATAAAAGTCACCAAAGTCTTCAGAATCGTTTTTAGTCGTCATATTAATAACAATAACATTAATAATAATAATACTAATAGTACTAAATCTGCTTATATGCAAGCGCTTTATTAAGGTAACAGTTTTTTGGTTTCTTGCTTATATCTCGAAAACAGTTACTCCTATGAATTTTTGTCTTTCTTTCAAAATTAAAGCTGATAACATTTCCTACAAAATAGTTATTGGCATTTTTCTTGTAGGACCAACCATAAGCGAGTTATAAAGTTGGATATAAGTAATATTTAACAAAAACTTGCTTAAAAATAAAATGTTTGAAATACTGAAATTAAACTAAATTAATTGTGTCTAACACTTTAGTAGAGAAAAAAGAAAAAGACATAAAAGTCACCAAAGTCTTCAGAATCGTTTTTAGTCGTCATATTAATAACAATAACATTAATAATAATAATACTAATAGTACTAAATGTGCCAGTCTAACGAGACTGGTGCGTGGAAGTATTTTTGAGTAAAGATGACTTTGAAATTTTGAACGAATTGGTAGCGTGGATTTGTTTTCGTTTTGGTGGAGATTGGCACCTTATTGAGTTCAGACGATCCTTGAGGTTGAAACAAAGGGGAGGATCGCTTACCTTGGTCGCCGATCCGCCTGAAATAATCTCTCGGGGATCACTTCACAGTGCACTCAAGAAAACACAAGTTTCAGCGAAACCAGCCGTTTATTTTACAACACTGACGAGCAAATGAAAGAAAATTAATAATGGATACAAAAAAAAAAATAAAAAAAAAAAATAAGAATTCTCTTACTGATCACGCAAACGTAATGGTCACAAGGACTGTTCGATTTCGGAATCAAACAAGAACTAACTAAACTTCGGAATTTTGAAATTAGGAAAGCTCGCCTTCGGAGAGGGGCTACTTCCTAGACCAATAACTTAGAAGCATCCCTTGGCGGCAATTCTCGATCGGAACGTTGTTGCCAAATTTTTCTCTCTTACCCGAACTAACGCGAGGACCCAGAGAGAGGCTAGGTCTTTTGTAGTCCTTGTGACTTTGATGGATCGTCTCAACACTTGTGACGGTATACAATTTCTACAAATAATATGAATCAAGAGATTACACGGTACCACCGCTTGATTTTGAGTACGTTCCATCGCCTAACTAAGGTAGCCAGGACCTCGCGACTCTCCTGTGAATAGAAAGGTCCTGAATGCCTGTCTGGTCTGGCCGATCTTACAGCTAAACAAGTTGTACAATTACGTGAGGACCGCGTCCATTGTATTTCTAGCATGTGGAGGCCAATTCCCTTAATTCGCGTCTAGTAATTCGGTTCCATGGACTTGATTATCAAAGAGAAACTATTGAACCGCGATTCTACGAAATGACCACATGTCCCCAATAACCAGATGACGACCGTTTCGATCATAGAAGCGGTCGTCGGGGGTGGTCGAACATTAAAGTTTTCTAAAGAAGACGGCACTAATTTTGACAAATTTATGATTTCCCGTACATGAACTTAAATGCTGAAAAAGACTGATAAAGTGTCGGCCTTCCGAGAACGCAATCTGGTCGACACATTCGAATTTGATTCATGTGACAAATAACGGTCAAACTGAAACTAAAGGAACCGAAATTACTATTTCGTCTTTAACAAATAACACATTTGTTACATAAATCTGCTTATATGCAAGCGCTTTATTAAGGTAACAGTTTTTTGGTTTCTTGCTTATATCTCGAAAACAGTTACTCCTATGAATTTTTGACTTTCTTTCAAAATTAAAGCTGATAAAATATTCTACAAAATAGTTATTTGCATTTTTCTTGTAGGACCAACCATAAGCGAGTTATAGAGTTGGATATAAATAATATTTAACAAAAATTTGCTTTAAAATAAAATGTTTGAAAAACTGAAATTAAACTAATTTAACTGTGTCTAACATTTTAGTAGAGAAAAAAGGAAAAGACATAAAAGTCACTAAAGGTTTCAGAGTTGTCTTTAGTTGTCATATTAATAACAATAACATTAATAATAATAATACTAATAGTACTAAATTTGCTTATATGCAAACGCTTAATTAAGGTAACAGTGTTTTGGTTTCTTGCTTATATCTCGAAAACAGTTACTCCTATCAATTTTTATTTTTTTACTAAAATTCAAGCTGATAAAATTTCCTACAAAATAGTTATTTGCATTTTTTATGTAGGACTAACCATAAGCGAGATATAAGATTGAAAATAATTAATATTTAAAAAAGATGTGCTTTAACAGAAAATGTCTTGTGATTTAAAATACACTTAATTTATTGGGTCCAATACTTTATTAGAAGAAAAAGGAAGTGACATAAAAGTCACTGATGTCTTCAGAGTCGTTTTTAAATGCTGCAGTTTCGTCTTCGTCTCAAACATTGAAAACCGAATTACATTTTTGTTCAGTAACAGTCACAGTTTTCTTATTGGTTTTTTGCTTATATCTCGAAAACAGTTACACCTATCAATTTATATCTTTCTTTCAAAATTAAAGCTGATAAAGTTTCCTACAAAATAGTTATTTGCATTTTTCTTGTAGGACCAACCATAAGCGAGTTATAGAGTTGGATATAAATAATATTTAACAAAAATTTGCTTTAAAATAAAATGTTTGAAAAACTGAAATTAAACTAATTTAATTGTGTCTAACACTTTAGTAGAGGAAAAAGAAGACGACATAAAAGTCACTAAAGGTTTCAAAGTTGTCTTTAATTGTCATATTAATAACAATAACATTAATAATAATAATACTAATAGAACTAAATTTGCTTATATGCAAACGCTTAATTAAGGTAACAGTGTTTTGGTTTCTTGCTCATATCTCGAAAACAGTTACTCCTATCAATTTTTATCTTTTTACTAAAATTCAAGCTGATAAAATTTCCTACAAAATAGTTATTTGCATTTTTTATGTAGGACTAACCATAAGCGAGATATAAGATTAAAAATAATTAATATTTAAAAAAGAAGTGCTTTAACAGAAAATGTCTTGTGATTTAAAATACACTTAATTTATTAGGTCCAATACTTTATTAGAAAAAAAAGGGGGTGACATATAAGTCACTGAAGTCTTCAGAGTCGATTTTAAATGCTGCATTTTCGTCTTCGTCTCAAACATTGAAAACTAAATTACATTTTTGTTCTGAAACGGTAACAGTTTTTACTTTGGTTTTTTGCTTATATCTCGAAAACAGTTACTCCTATCAATTTTTATCTTTCTTTCAAAATTAAAGCTGATAACATTTCCTACAAAATAGTTATTTGCATTTTTCTTCTAGGACCAACCATAAGCGAGTTATAAAGTTGGATATAAATAATATTTAACAAAAACTTGCTTAAAAATAAAATGTTTGAAATACTGAAATTAAACTAAATTAATTGTGTCTAACACTTTAGTAGAGAAAAAAGAAAAAGACATAAAAGTCACCAATGTCTTCAGAATCGTTTTTAGTCGTCATATTAATAACAATAACATTAATAATAATAATACTAATAATACTAATTAATAATAATAATACTAATAATAATAATAATACTAATTAATAATAATACTAATAATAATAATACTAACAGTATTATTATTAGTATTATTATTATTAATGTTATTGTTATTAATATGACGACTAAAAACGATTCTGAAGGCTTTGGTAACTTTTATGTCTTTTTCTTTTTTCTCTACTAAAGTGTTAGACACAATTAATTTTGTTTAATTTCAGTGTTTCAAACATTTAATTTTTAAGCAAGTTTTTGTTAAATATTATTTATATCCAACTTTATAACTCGCTGATGGTTGGTCCTACAAGAAAAATGCAAATAACTATTTTGTAGGAAATTTTATCAGCTTTATTTTGAAAAAAAGATAAAAACTGATAGGAGTAATTGTTTTCGAGATATAAGCAAAAAACCAAAGTGAAAACTATTACCGTTTCAGACCAAAAATGTAATTCAGTTTTCAATGTTTGAGACGAAGACGAAAATGCAGCATTTACAATCGACTCTGAAGACTTCAGTGACTTATTAAAAAATGCAAATAACTATTTTGTAGGAAATTTTATCAGCTTGAATTTTAGTAAAAAGATAAAAATTGATAGGAGTAACTGTTTTCGAGATATGAGCAAGAAACCAAAACACTGTTACCTTAATTAAGCGTTTGCATATAAGCAAATTTAGTACTATTAGTATTATTATTATTAATGTTATTGTTATTAATATGACGATTAAAGACAACTTTGAAACCTTTAGTGACTTTTATGTCTTCTTCTTTTTCCTCTACTAAAGTGTTAGACACAATTAAATTAGTTTAATTTCAGTTTTTCAAACATTTTATTTTAAAGCAAATTTTTGTTAAATATTATTTATATCCAACTCTATAACTCGCTTATGGTTGGTCCTACAAGAAAAATGCAAATAACTATTTTGTAGGAAATTTTATCAGCTTTAATTTTGAAAGAAAGATAAAAATTGATAGGAGTAACTGTTTTCGAGATATAAGCAAAAAACCAATAAGAAAACTGTGACTGTTACTGAACAAAAATGTAATTCGGTTTTCAATGTTTGAGACGAAGACGAAACTGCAGCATTTAAAAACGACTCTGAAAACTTCAGTGACTTTTATGTCACTTCCTTTTTCTTCTAATAAAGTATTGGACCCAATAAATTAAGTGTATTTTAAATCACAAGACATTTTCTGTTAAAGCACTTTTTTTTTAAATATTAATTATTTTCAATCATATATCTCGCTTATGGTTAGTCCTACATGAAAAATGCAAATAACTATTTTGTAGGAAATTTTATCAGCTTGAATTTTAGTAAAAAGATAAAAATTGATAGGAGTAACTGTTTTCGAGATATAAGCAAGAAACCAAAACACTGTTACCTTAATTAAGCGTTTGCATATAAGCAAATTTAGTACAATTAGTATTATTATTATTAATGTTATTGTTATTAATATGACAACTAAAAACGATTCTGAAGACTTTGGTGACTTTTAAAACAAAGGATCGTCTAAAGTAAGCAGTTTTTGTCCAGACTGAAACGTAATTCGAATTTCTGTGCCTGAATAAGGAGTTTTCAGTTACTTTGATGTAAGGTTTCATGTTTGTAACAATGAATTAACGAAAATAATTGGTTTTTATCCAAATTGTGGCATGAATCGTTTTTAAAAGGCGAAATAAGATGTTTTTCCGCTGTACAGTGAAAGTTTACTCGTTTCAAAGCATAGAACCGTTTGAAATTAACAGCTCTCGTTAAGACTATAACGCAAATCTTTTGTTTTGTGCTAAAATAAGACGTTTTTAGTCAGTTTGATATAAGTTTTCTTGTTCAAAGCAAAATATTGTCGAAAATCAACCGTTTTTGTCTAAACAGATACAAAATTCGGTGGTTTGTGTCCGAATACAAAGTTTTCAGATTCTTTAATGTTAGGTTTGCTGCTTCTAACAAAGAATCAACGAAAATATTTTGTTTTAATACAAACTGCAATATAAAATGTCTTTGTAGGACAAAAAATGATGTTTGGCATCTGTTTAATAAAAATTTACTCGTTTGGAAGCATAGAATCATTCCAAATAAGCTATTCTCGTCGAAACTATAATGTAATTAGTATTTTGTGCTAGAATACAGCGTTTTTGTTAGATTTATTAACAATTTTGTCTATTTTAAGCAATGAAACGAATAGGATTAGCTGTTTTTATTCAAAGTGATACATAAATTGCTCTTTTATGCCAGATTAATACCTTTTTAGTCTGTTCGACGTAAGTTTTCTTGTTCAAAGCAAAAGATCGTCTAAAATAAGCCGTTTTTGTTTGAACTGATAAACAATTCAGACTGAGACTCAACAAAAATAATTTGTTTTAATCCACACTGATACTTTTTGACCCTATAAGAGTCCTATAAGAGTCCGAGATACGCCGTTCTCGTCAAGTCTATAACGTAATTCGTTTTTTTGTGTCAGAATATGACGTTTTCTGTCTGTTTAATATGTTTTTAATAATAATAATAACAATAATAATAATAATAATAATAATAATAATAATAATATTAATAATAGTAATAATAATAATAATATTAATAATAATAATAATGAAAATAATAATAGTAATAAAAGTAAGCTTAGTTTTCTAAGCAAAAATGAAGCTTATTTTGTGTGTTATATGAGCGTTTTCTCATTTCTATGCAAGAAATCATCTGTGATCTGTGTTTTTAGGCAAGAAATTGTCTAAAATTAATAACTCATTTTAAAACTGGTATAAAAACATTTACTATACAAAAGTTAATAATAATAATAATAATAATAATAATAATAATAATAATAATAATAATAATTATAGTAATAATAATAATAATAATATTAATAAAAGTAAGCTTAGTTTTCTAAGCAAAAATGAAGCTTATTTTGTGTGTTATATGAGCGTTTTCTCATTTCTATGCAAGAGATCATCTGTGATCTGTGTTTTTAGGCAAGAAATTGAATAAAATTAATAACTCATTTTAAAACTGGTATAAAAACATTTACTATACAAAAGTTAATAATAATAATAATAATAATAATGATAATAATAATAATAATAATAATAATAATAATAATAATAATAATAATAATAATAATAATAATAATAATAATAATAATAATAATAATAATAATAATAATAATAATAATAATAATAATAATGATAATAATACTTATAATAATGAATTTCTTTCTAAATTAAAGCTTAGTTTTTCTAAGCAAAAATGATGCTTATTTTGTGTTATCTGAGCGTTTTCTCATTTCTATGCAAGAGATCATCTGTGATCTGTGTTTTTAGGCAAGAAATTGTCTAAAATTAATAACTCATTTTAAAACTGGTATAAAAACATTTACTATACAAAAGTTATAATCGGTTTTTAATAATAATAATAATAATAATAATAATAATAATAATAATAATAATAATAATAATAATAATAATAATAGTAATAGTAACATAAGTAATAATAATAATAATACTTTTAATAAGGAAAAATGGAGCTTATTTTGTGTGTTACTTGAGCGTTTTCTCATTTCTATGCAAAAGATCATGTGTGATCTGTGTTTTTAGGCAACCTAAGCCATTTTATAGTTTTTAATATTTAACAAAAATTTGCTTTAAAATAAAATGTTTGAAAAACTGAAATTAAACTAAATTAATTGTGTCTAACACTTTAGTAGAGGAAAAAGGAGGAGACATAAAAGTCACTATAGTCTTAGAGTTGTCTTTAGTCGTCATATTAATAACAATAACATTTATAATAACAATACTAGTAGTACTAAATTTGCTTATATGCAAGCGCTTAATTAAGGTAACAGTTTTTTTGTTTTTTGCTTATATCTCGAAAGCAGTTACTCCTATCAATTTTTACTTTTTCACCAAAATTAAAGGTGATAAAATTTCCTACAAAATAGTTATTTGCATTTTTCATGTGGAACTAACCATAAGCGAGATATAAGTTTGAAACAATTAATAATTGAAAAAAAGTGTTTTAACAGAAAATGTCTTGTGATTTAAAATACACTTAATTTATTGGGTTCAATACTTTATTAGAAGAAAAAGGAGGTGACATAAAAGTCACTGAAGTCTTCAGAGTCGTTTTAGTGTTTTAGTGACTTTTATGTCTTCTTCTTTTCCTCTACTAAAGTGTTAGACACAATTAAATTAGTTTAATTTCAGTTTTTCAAACATTTTATTTTAAAGCAAATTTTTGTTAAATATTATTTATATCCAACTCTATAACTCGCTTATGGTTGGTCCTACAAGAAAAATGCAAATAACAATTTTGTAGGAAATTTTATCAGCTTTAATTTTGACAGAAAGATAAAAATTGATAGGAGTAACTGTTTTTGAGATATAAGCAAAAAACCAATAAGAAAACTGTGACTGTTACTGAACAAAAATGTAATTCAGTTTTCAATGTTTGAGACGAAGACGAAACTGCAGCATTTAAAACGACTCTGAAGACTTCAGTGACTTTTATGTCACTTCCTTTTTCTTCTAATAAAGTATTGGACCCAATAAATTAAGTGTATTTTAAATCACAAGACATTTTCTGTTAAAGCACTTTTTTTTTAAATATTAATTATTTTCAATCATATATCTCGCTTATGGTTAGTCCTACATGAAAAATGCAAATAACTATTTTGTAGGAAATTTTATCAGCTTGAATTTTAGTAAAAAGATAAAAATTGATAGGAGTAACTGTTTTCGAGACATAAGCAAGAAACCAAAACACTGTTACCTTAATTAAGCGTTTGCATTTAAGCAAATTTAGTACTATTAGTATTATTATTATTAATGTTATTGTTATTAATATGACAACTAAAGACAACTCTGAAACCTTTAGTGACTTTTATGTCTTTTTCTTTTTCCTCTACTAAAGTGTTAGACTCAATTAATTTAGTTTAATTTCGGTTTTTCAAACATTTTATTTTAAAGCAAATTTTTGTTAAATATTATTTATATCCAACTCTATAACTCACTTATGGTTGGTCCTACAAAAAAATGCAAATAACTATTTTGTAGGAAATTTTATTAGCTTTAATTTTGAAAAAAAGATAAAAATTGATAGGAGTAACTGTTTTCGAGATATAAGCAAGAAACCAAAAAAATGTTACGTTAATTAAGCGTTTGCATATAAGCAAATTTAGTACTATTAGTATTATTATTATTAATGTTATTGTTATTAATATGACGACTAAAGACGACTCTGAAACATTTAGTGACTTTTATGTCTTCTCCTTTTTCCTCTACTAAAGTGTTAGACACAATTAATTTAGTTTAATTCCGGTTTTTCAAGCATTTTATTTTAAAGCAAATTTTTGTTAAATATTATTTATATCCAACTCTATAACTCGTTTATGCTTGGTCCTACAAGAAAAATGTAAATAACTATTTTGTTGGAAATTTTATCAGCTTTAATTTTGAAAGTAAGATAAAATTTGATAGGAGTAACTGTTTTCGAGATATAAGCAAAAAACCAATAAAAAAACTGTAACTGTTACTGAACAAAAATGTAATTCAGTTTTCAATGTTTGAGACGAAGTCAAAAATGCAGCATTAAAAACGACTCTGAAGACTTCAGTGACTTTTATGTCACCTCCTTTTTCTTCTAATAAAGTATTGGACCCAACAAATTAAGTGTATTTTAAATCACAAGACATTTTCTGTTAAAACACTTTTTTTTAATTAATAATTATTTTCAAACTTATATCTCGCTTATGGTTAGTTCTACATGAAAAATGCAAATAACTATTTTGTAGGAAATTTTATCACCTTTAATTTTGGTGAAAAAGTAAAAATTGATAGGAGTAACTGTTTTCGAGATATAGGCAAAAAACAAAAAAACTGTTACCTTAATTAAGCGCTTGCATATAAGCAAATTTAGTACTACTAGTATTGTTATTATAAATGTTATTGTTATTAATATGACGACTAAAGACAACTTTAAGACTTTAGTGACTTTTATGTCTCCTCCTTTTTCCTCTACTAAAGTGTTAGACACAATTAATTTAGTTTAATTTCGGTTTTTTAAACATTTTATTTTAAAGCAAATTTTTGTTAAATATTAAAAACTATAAAATGGCTTAGATTGCCTAAAAACACAGATCACACATGATCTTTTGCATAAAAATGAGAAAACGCTCATGTAACACACAAAATAAGCTCCATTTTTCCTTTTTAAAAGTATTATTATTATTATTACTTTTGTTACTATTACTATTATTATTATTATTATTATTATTATTGTTATTATTATTATTATTATTATTATTATTATTATTATTATTATTATTATTATTAAAAACTTTTATTAAACAGACAGAAAACGTCGTATTCTGACACAACTTAAAACACAGATCACACATGATCTTTTGCATAGAAATGAGAAAACGCTCATATAACACAAAATAAGCTTCATTTTGGCTTAGAAAACTAAGCTTACTTTTACTACTATTATTATTTTTATTTTTATTATTATTATTATTATTACTATTATTTTTATTATTATTATTACTATTATTATTATTATTATTATTATTATTATTATTATTATTATTATTATTATTATTATTATTAATATTATTATTATTAAAGACCGATTATAACTTTTGTATAGTAAATGTTTTTATACCAGTTTTAAAATGAGTTATTAATTTTATTCAATTTCTTGCCTAAAAACACAGATCACAGATGATCTCTTGCATAGAAATGAGAAAACGCTCATATAACACACAAAATAAGCATCATTTTTGCTTAGAAAAACTAAGCTTTAATTTAGAAAGAAATTCATTATTATAAGTATTATTATCATTATTATTATTATTATTATTATTTCTTTTATTACTATTATTATTATTATTATTATTATTATTATTATTATTACTATTATTATTATTATTATTATTACTATTATTATTATTATTATTATTATTATTATTATTATTATTAACTTTTGTATAGTAAATGTTTTTATACCAGTTTTAAAATGAGTTATTAATTTTATTCAATTTCTTGCCTAAAAACACAGATCACAGATGATTTCTTGCATAGAAATGAGAAAACGCTCATATAACACACAAAATAAGCTTCATTTTTGCTTAGAAAACTAAGCTTACTTTTATTACTATTATTATTTTCATTATTATTATTATTAATATTATTATTATTATTACTATTATTATTATTATTATTATTATTATTATTATTGTTATTATTATTATTATTAAAAACTTATATTAAACAGACAGAAAACGTCGTATTCTGACACAAAAAAACGAATTACGTTATAGACTTGACGAGATCGGCGTATCTCGGACTCTTATAGGACTCTTATAGGGTCAAAAAGTATCAGTTTGGATTAAAACAAATTATTTTTGTTGAGTCTCAGTCTGAATTGTTTATCAGTTCAAACGGCTTATTTTAGACGATCTTTTGCTTTGAACAAGAAAACTTACATGGAACAGATTAAAAACGTATTAATCTGGCATAAAAGAGCAATTTATGTATCACCTCGGATAAAGGCAGCTAATCCTATTCGTTTTATTGCTTAAAATAGACAAAATTGTTAATAAATCTAACAAAAACGCTGTATTCTACCACAAAATACTAATTACATTATAGTATCGACGAGAATAGCTTATTTGGAATGATTCTATGCTTCCAAACGAGTAAATTTTTATTAAACAGATGCCAAACATCATGTTTTGTCCTATAAAGACATTTTATATTGCAGTTTGTATTAAAACAAAATATTTTCGTTGATTCTTTGTTAGAAGTAGCAAACCTAACATTAAAGAATCTGAAAACTTTGTATTCGGACACAAACCACCGAATTTTGTATCAGTTTAGACAAAAACGGTTGATTTTCGACAATATTTTGCTTTGAACAAGAAAACTTATATCAAACTGACTAAAAACGTCTTATTTTAGCACAAAACAAAAGATTTGCGTTATAGTCTTAAAGCTGATTCATGCCACAGTTTGGATAAAAACCCATTATTTTTGTTAATTCATTGTTACAAACAAGAAACCTTACATCAAAGAAACTGAAAACCCCTTATTTAGGCACAGAAATTCGAATTACGTTTCAGTCTGGACAAAAACTGCTTATTTTAGACGATCCTTTGTTTTGAACACGAAAACTTACATTAAAAAGATTAAAAACGTCTTATTCTGGCTGAAAACTGCAAATTATATATTACTCTAGATAAAAGCAATTTATCCTGATTACTCCTTTACTTAGAATAGAGTAAACTTGTATAAAACTTAATGAAAACTTTAAATTTCGTCTCAAAGAAATAATTTACGTTATAGTTTTGACCAGCACTGTTTATTTCAAACGAAATTATGATTCGAAACTAATGAACTTTTATGGGGCAGATGCAAAACCACATATTACCATATAAAGCGTTGTTTTAAAGCAAAGTATTACCTTTTGCAACAAGAAATTTCACGTCAAAGAAACTGAAAACTTCGTATCCATACATAAATATCTAATTACGTATTAGTTTAGGCAAATACGGCTTATTTTAAACGATTCCTTGCTATAAACAAGAAAAATTTTATCAAGCATATTGAAAACGTCTTATTCTCGAAAATAAGAGCAAATTATGTATCAGTTTTAACAAAAGCGGATTACTCTGTTTGATTCTATGCTTAGAGTAGGGTAAACTACTATAAAACGTAATGAAAACTCTATATTCAAGCTCAAAAAAACAAATTACGTTATAGTTTTGACAAAAAAAAATATTTCGGACGATTACATACTTCGAAGTAAGCAAACTTTAATTGAACATGTGCAAAAAGCTAATACTTTGCTTTAAAATAATGATTTATGTGGTAATATGGTATTTTGCATCTGTCCTATAAAAGTTTACCCGTTTCGCTCCATTGAATCATTAGAAATAAATTATTTTGACACAACAACAACACAAATAATTTGTTTTTGTTTAAACTGTAACATAAGTCGCTTTTATAAAACGAACTAAGACGTTTGGCATCTGCTTAGTGAAAGTTTTCTCGTTTGGGGGCATAAAATCGTTTGAAATTAACAGTTCTGGTCAAAACTATTACGTAAATTATTTCTTTGTATCACTTTAAAGATTTGCGTTATAGTCTTGACGAGAACTGTTAATTTCAAACGATTCTATGCTTTGAAACCAGTATACTTTCACTGAACAGAGGCAAAACGTCTGATTTCGCCTTTAAAAAACGATTTATGTCACAGTTTGGATTAAAACCAATGATTTTTGTTTATTTATTGTTACAAACAAGAAACCTTACATCAAAGAAACTGAAAACTTCTTATTCAGGCCCAGAAAATCAAATTACGTTTCAGTCTGGACACAAATTGCTTATTTTAGACGATTCTTTCTTTTGAACACGAAAACTTACATTAAAAAGATTAAAAACGTCTTATTCTGGCTCAAAACTGCAAATTATGTATTACTTTGGATAAAAGCAGTTTATCCTGATTACTCCTTTGCTTAGAATAGAGCAAACTTGTATAAAACTTAATGAAAACTTTAAATTTCGTCTCAAAGAAATAATTTACGTTATAGTTTTGACCAGAACTGTTAATTTCAAACGATTTTATGCCCCCAAACGAGAAAACTTTCACTAAACAGATGCCAAACGTCTTAGTTCGTTTTATAAAAACGACATGTTACAGTTTAAACAAAAAAATTATTTTCGTTGTTGTGTCAAAATAATTTATTTCGAATGATTCAATGGAGCGAAACGAGTAAACTTTTATAGGACAGATGCAAAATACCGTATTACCACATAAATCGTTATTTTAAAGCAAAGTATTAGCTTTTGCACTTGTTCAATTAAAGTTTGCTTACTTCGAAATATGTAGTCGTCCGAAATAATTTTTTTTTGTCAAAACTATAACGTAATTTGTTCTTTTGAGCTTGAATATAGAGTTTTCATTACGTTTTATAGTAGTTTACTCTACTCTAAGCATAGAATCAAACAGAGTAATCCGCTTTTGTTAAAACTGATACATAATGTGCTCTTATTTTCGAGAATAAGACATTTTCAATATGTTTGATAAAATTTTTCTTGTTTATAGCAAGGAATCGTCTAAAATAAGCTGTATTTGCCTAAACTGATACGTAATTCGATATTTGTGCATGGATACGATGTTTTCAGTTTCTTTGACGTGAAATTTCTTGTTGCAAAAGGTAATAATTTGCTTTAAAACAACGCTTTATATTGTAATATGTGGTTTTGCATCTGCCCCATAAAAGTTCATTAGTTTCGAATCATAAAATCGTTTGAAATAAACAGTGCTGGTCAAAACTATAACGTAAATTATTTCTTTGAGACGAAATTTAAAGTTTTTATTAAGTTTTATACAAGTTTACTCTATTCTAAGTAAAGGAGTAATCAGGATAAATTGCTTTTATCTAGAGTAATATATAATTTGCAGTTTTCAGCCAGAATAAGACGTTTTTAATCTTTTTAATGTAAGTTTTTGTGTTCAAAACAAAGGATCGTCTAAAGTAAGCAGTTTTTGTTCAGACTGAAACGTAATTCGAATTTCTGTGCCTGAATAAGGGGTTTTCAGTTACTTTGATGTAAGGTTTCATGTTTGTAACAATGAATTAACGAAAATAATTGGTTTTTATCCAAACTGTGGCATGAATCGTTTTTAAAAGGCGAAATAAGATGTTTTTCCTCTGTACAGTGAAAGTTTACTCGCTTCAAAGCATAGAACCGTTTGAAATTAACAGCTCTCGTTAAGACTATAACGCAAATCTTTTGTTTTGTGCTAAAATAAGACGTTTTTAGTCAGTTTGATATAAGTTATCTTGTTCAAAGCAAAATATTGTCGAAAATCAACCGTTTTTGTCTAAACTGATACAAAATTCGGTGGTTTGTGTCCGAATACAAAGTTTTCAGATTCTTTAATGTTAGGTTTGCTGCTTCTAACAAAGAATCAACGAAAATATTTTGTTTTAATACAAACTGCAATATAAAATGTCTTTATAGGACAAAACATGATGTTTGGCGTCTGTTTAATAAAAATTTACTCGTTTGGAAGCATAGAATCATTCCAAATAAGCTATTCTCGTCGAAACTATAATGTAATTAGTATTTTGTGCTAGAATACAGCGTTTTTGTTAGATTTATTAACAATTTTGTCTATTTTAAGCAATAAAACGAATAGGATTAGCTGCCTTTATCCGAAGTGATACATAAATTGCTCTTTTATGCCAGATTAATACGTTTTTAATCTGTTCTATGTAAGTTTTCTTGTTCAAAGCAAAAGATCGTCTAAAATAAGCCGTTTTTGTTTGAACTGTTAAACAATTCAGACTGAGACTCAACAAAAATAATTTGTTTTAATCCAAACTGATACTTTTTGACCCTATAAGAGTCCTATAAGAGTCCGAGATACGCCGATCTCGTCAAGTCTATAACGTAATTCGTTTTTTTGTGTCAGAATACGACGTTTTCTGTCTGTTTAATATAAGTTTTTAATAATAATAATAATAACAATAATAATAATAATAATAATAATAATAATAATAATAATAATAATAATAATAATAATAATAATAATAATAATAGTAATAATAATAATAATATTAATAATAATAATAATGAAAATAATAATAGTAATAAAAGTAAGCTTAGTTTTCTAAGCAAAAATGAAGCTTATTTTGTGTGTTATATGAGCGTTTTCTCATTTCTATGCAAGAAATCATCTGTGATCTGTGTTTTTAGGCAACAAATTGTCTAAAATTAATATCTCATTTTAAAAGTGGTATAAAAACATTTACTATACAAAAGTTATAATCAGTTTTTAATAATAATAAAATTAATAATAATAATAATAATAATAATAATAATAATAATAATAATAATAATAGTAATAATAATAATAATAATAATAATAATAATAATAATAATAATAATAATAATAATAATAGTAATAGTAACATAAGTAATAATAATAATAATACTTTTAATAAGGAAAAATGGAGCTTATTTTGTGTGTTACATGAGCGTTTTTTCATTTCTATGCAAAAGATCATGTGTGATCTGTGTTTTTAGGCAATCTAACCCATTTTATAGTTTTTAATATTTAACAAAAATTTGCTTTAAAATAAAATGTTTGAAAAACTGAAATTAAACTAAATTAATTGTGTCTAACACTTTAGTAGAGAAAAAAGGAGGAGACATAAAAGTCACTAAAGTCTTTGAGTTGTCTTTAGTCGTCATATTAATAACAATAACATTTATAATAACAATACTAGTAGTACTAAATTTGCTTATATGCAAGCGCTTACTTAAGGTAACAGTTTTTTTGTTTTTTGCTTATATCTCGAAAACAGTTACTCCTAACAATTTTTACTTTTTCACCAAAATTAAAGGTGATAAAATTTCCTACAAAATAGTTATTAGCATTTTTCATGTAGAACTAACCATAAGCGAGATATAAGTTTGAAAATAATTAATAATTAAAAAAAAGTGTTTTAACAGAAAATGTCTTGTGATTTAAAATACACTTAATTTATTGGGACCAATACTTTATTAGAAGAAAAAGGAGGTAACATAAAAGTCACTGAAGTCTTCAGAGTCGTTTTTAAATGCTGCATTTTTGTCTTCGTCTCAAACATTGAAAACTGAATTACATTTTTGTTCAGTAACAGTTACAGTTTTCTTATTGGTTTTTTGCTTATATCTCGAAAACAGTTACTCCTATCAATTTTTATCTTTCTTTCAAAATTAAAGCTGATAAAATTTCCTACAAAATAGTTATTTGCATTTTTCTTGTAGGACCAACCATAAGCGAGTTATAGAGTTGGATATAAATAATATTTAACAAAAATTTGCTTTAAAATAAAATGTTTGAAAAACTGAAATTAAACTAAATTAATTGTGTCTAACACTTTAGTAGAGAAAAAAGAAAAAGACATAAAAATCACCAAAGTCTTCAGAATCGTTTTTAGTCGTCATATTAATAACAATAACATTAATAATAATAATACTAATAGTACTAAATCTGCTTATATGCAAGCGCTTTATTAAGGTAACAGTTTTTTGGTTTCTTGCTCATATCTCGAAAACAGTTACTCCTATCAATTTTTATCTTTTTACTAAAATTCAAGCTGATAAAATTTCCTACAAAATAATTATTTGCATTTTTTATGTAGGACTAACCATAAGCGAGATATAAGATTGAAAATAATTAATATTTAAAAAAGAAGTTCTTTAACAGAAAATGTCTTGTGATTTAAAATACACTTAATTTATTGGGTCCAATACTTTATTAGAAGAAAAAGGAAGTGACATAAAAGTCACTGAAGTCTTCAGAGTCGTTTTTAAATGCTGCAGTTTCGTCTTCGTCTCAAACATTGAAAACTGAATTACATTTTTGTTCAGTAACAGTCACAGTTTTCTTATTGGTTTTTTGCTTATATCTCGAAAACAGTTACTCCTATCAATTTTTATCTTTCTGTCAAAATTAAAGCTGATAAAATTTCCTACAAAATAGTTATTTGCATTTTTCTTGTAGGACCAACCATAAGCGAGTTATAGAGTTGGATATAAATAATATTTAACAAAAATTTGCTTTAAAATAAAATGTTTGAAAAACTGAAATTAAACTAATTTAATTGTGTCTAACACTTTAGTAGAGGAAAAAGAAGAAGACATAAAAGTCACTAAAGGTTTCAAAGTTGTCTTTAATCGTCATATTAATAACAATAACATTAATAATAATAATACTAATAGTACTAAATTTGCTTATATGCAAACGCTTAATTAAGGTAACAGTGTTTTGGTTTCTTGCTCATATCTCAAAAACAGTTACTCCTATCAATTTTTATCTTTTTACTAAAATTCAAGCTGATAATATTTCCTACAAAATAGTTATTTGCATTTTTTATGTTGGACTAACCATAAGCGAGATATAAGATTGAAAATAATTAATATTTAAAAAAGAAGTGCTTTAACAGAAAATGTCTTGTGATTTAAAATACACTTAATTTATTAGGTCCAATACTTTATTAAAAAAAAAAGGGGGTGACATATAAGTCACTGAAGTCTTCAGAGTCGATTTTAAATGCTGCATTTTCGTCTTCGTCTCAAACATTGAAAACTGAATTACATTTTTCTTCTGAAACGGTAACAGTTTTTACTTTGGTTTTTTGCTTATATCTCGAAATCAGTTACTCCTATCAATTTTTATCTTTCTTTCAAAATTAAAGCTGATAACATTTCCTACAAAATAGTTATTTGCATTTTTCTTGTAGGACCAACCATAAGCGAGTTATAAAGTTGGATATAAATAATATTTAACAAAAACTTGCTTAAAAATAAAATGTTTGAAAAACTGAAATTAAACTAAATTAATTGTGTCTAACACTTTAGTAGAGAAAAAAGAAGAAGACATAAAAGTCACCAAAGTCTTCAGAATCGTTTTTAGTCGTCATATTAATAACAATAACATTAATAATAATAATACTAATAGTACTAAATCTGCTTATATGCAAGCGCTTTATTAAGGTAACAGTTTTTTGGTTTCTTGCTTATATCTCGAAAACAGTTACTCCTATGAATTTTTGTCTTTCTTTCAAAATTAAAGCTGATAAAATTTCCTACAAAATAGTTATTTGCATTTTTCATATAGGACTAACCATAAGCGAGATATATGATTGAAAATAATTAATATTTAAAAAAGAAGTTCTTTAACAGAAAATGTCTTGTGATTTAAAATACACTTAATTTATTGGGTCCAATACTTTATTAGAAGAAAAAGGAAGTGACATAAAAGTCACTGAAGTCTTCAGAGTCGTTTTTAAATGCTGCAGTTTCGTCTTCGTCTCAAACATTGAAAACTGAATTACATTTTTGTTCAGTAACAGTCACAGTTTTCTTATTGGTTTTTTGCTTATATCTCGAAAACAGTTACTCCTATCAATTTTTATCTTTTTTTCAAAATTAAAGCTGATAACATTTCCTACAAAATAGTTATTTGCATTTTTCTTGTAGGACCAACCATAAGCGAGTTATAGAGTTGGACATAAATAATATTTAACAAAAATTTGCTTTAAAATAAAATGTTTGAAAAACTGAAATTAAACTAATTTAATTGTGTCTAACACTTTAGTAGAGGAAAAAGAAGAAAACATAAAAGTCACTAAAGGTTTCAAAGATGTCTTTAATCGTCATATTAATAACAATAACATTAATAATAATAATACTAATAGTACTAAATTTGCTAATATGCAAACGCTTAATCAAGGTAACAGTGTTTTGGTTTCTTGCTCATATCTCGAAAACAGTTACTCCTATCAACTTTTATCTTTTTACCAAAATTCAAGCTGATAAAATTTCCTACAAAATAATTATTTGCATTTTTTATGTAGGACTAACCATAAGCGAGATATAAGATTGAAAATAATTAATATTTAAAAAAGAAGTGCTTTAACAGAAAATGTCTTGTGATTTAAAATACACTTAATTTATTAGGTCCAATACTTTATTAGAAAAAAAGGGGGTGACATATAAGTCACTGAAGTCTTCAGAGTCGATTTTAAATGCTGCATTTTCGTCTTCGTCTCAAACATTGAAAACTGAATTACATTTTTGTTCTGAAACGGTAACAGTTTTTACATTGGTTTTTTGCTTATATCTCAAAAACAGTTACTCCTATCAATTTTTATCTCTCTTTCAAAATTAAAGCTGATAACATTTCCTACAAAATAGTTATTTGCATTTTTCTTGTAGGACCAACCATAAGCGAGTTATAAAGTTGGATATAAATAATATTTAACAAAAACTTGCTTAAAAATAAAATGTTTGAAATACTGAAATTAAACTAAATTAATTGTGTCTAACACTTTAGTAGAGAAAAAAGAAAAAAACATAAAAGTCACCAAAGTCTTCATAATCGTTTTTAGTCGTCATATTAATAACAATAACATTAATAATAATAATACTAATAGTACTAAATCTGCTTATATGCAAGCGCTTTATTAAGGTAACAGTTTTTTGGTTTCTTGCTTATATTAATAATAATACTAATAGTACTAAATTTGCTTATATGCAAACGCTTAATTAAGGTAACAGTGTTTTGGTTTCTTGCTCATATCTCGAAAACAGTTACTCCTATCAACTTTTATCTTTTTACTAGAATTCAAGCTGATAAAATTTCCTACAAAATAATTATTTGCATTTTTTATGTAGGACTAACCACAAGCGAGATATAAGATTGAAAATAATTAATATTTAAAAAAGAAGTGCTTTAACAGAAAATGTCTTGTGATTTAAAATACACTTAATTTATTAGGTCCAATACTTTATTAGAAAAAAAGGGGGTGACATATAAGTCACTGAAGTCTTCAGAGTCGATTTTAAATGCTGCATTTTCGTCTTCGTCTCAAACATTGAAAACTGAATTACATTTTTGTTCTGAAACGGTAACAGTTTTTACATTGGTTTTTTGCTTATATCTCGAAAACAGTTACTCCTATCAATTTTTATCTTTCTTTCAAAATTAAAGCTGATAACATTTCCTACAAAATAGTTATTTGCATTTTTCTTGTAGGACCAACCATAAGCGAGTTATAAAGTTGGATATAAATAATATTTAACAAAAACTTGCTTAAAAATAAAATGTTTGAAATACTGAAATTAAACTAAATTAATTGTGTCTAACACTTTAGTAGAGAAAAAAGAAAAAGACATAAAAGTCACCAAAGTCTTCAGAATCGTTTTTAGTCGTCATATTAATAACAATAACGTTAATAATAATAATACTAATAGTACTAAATCTGCTTATATGCAAGCGCTTTATTAAGGTAACAGTTTTTTGGTTTCTTGCTTATATCTCGAAAACAGTTACTCCTATGAATTTTTGTCTTTTTTTCAAAATTAAAGCTGATAAAATTTCCTACAAAATAGTTATTTGCATTTTTCTTGTAGGACCAACCATAAGCGAGTTATAGAGTTGGATATAAATAATTTTTAACAAAAATTTGCTTTAAAATAAAATGTTTGAAAAACTGAAATTAAACTAATTTAATTGTGTCTAACACTTTAGTAGAGGAAAAAGGAAAAGACATAAAAGTCACTAAAGGTTTCAGAGTTGTCTTTAGTTGTCATATTAATAACAATAACATTAATAATAATAATACTAATAGTACTAAATTTGCTTATATGCAAACGCTTAATTAAGGTAACAGTGTTTTGGTTTCTTGCTTATATCTCGAAAACAGTTACTCCTATCAATTTTTATCTTTTTACTAAAATTCAAGCTGATAAAATTTCCTATAAAATAGTTATTTGCATTTTTCATGTAGGACTAACCATAAGCGAGATATATGATTGAAAATAATTAATATTTAAAAAAAAAGTGCTTTAACAGAAAATGTCTTGTGATTTAAAATACACTTAATTTATTGGGTCCAATACTTTATTAGAAGAAAAAGGAAGTGACATAAAAGTCACTGAAGTCTTCAGAGTCGTTTTTAAATGCTGCAGTTTCGTCTTCGTCTCAAACATTTAAAACTGAATTACATTTTTGTTCAGTAACAGTCACAGTTTTCTTATTGGTTTTTTGCTTATATCTCGAAAACAGTTACTCCTATCAATTTTTATCTTTCTGTCAAAATTAAAGCTGATAAAATTTCCTACAAAATAGATATTTGCATTTTTCTTGTCGGATCAACCATAAGCGAGTTATAGAGTTGGATATAAATAATATTTAACAAAAATTTGCTTTAAAATAATATGTTTGAAAAACTGAAATTAAACTAATTTAATTGTGTCTAACACTTTAGTAGAGGAAAAAGAAGAAGACATAAAAGTCACTAAAGGTTTCAAAGTTGTCTTTAATCGTCATATTAATAACAATAACATTAATAATAATAATACTAATAGTACTAAATTTGCTTATATGCAAACGCTTAATTAAGGTAGCAGTGTTTTGGTTTCTTGCTCATATCTCGAAAACAGTTACTCCTATCAATTTTTATCTTTTTTTCAAAATTAAAGCTGATAACATTTCCTACAAAATAGTTATTTGCATTTTTCTTGTGGGACCAACCATAAGCGAGTTATAAAGTTGGATATAAATAATATTTAACAAAAACTTGCTTAAAAATAAAATGTTTGAAATACTGAAATTAAACTAAATTAATTGTGTCTAACACTTTAGTAGAGAAAAAAGAAAAAGACATAAAAGTCACCAAAGTCTTCAGAATCGTTTTTAGTCGTCATATTAATAACAATAACATTAATAATAATAATACTAACAGTACTAAATCTGCTTATACGCAAGCGCTTTATTAAGGTAACAGTTTTTTGGTTTCTTGCTTATATCTCGAAAACAGTTACTCCTATGAATTTTTGTCTTTCTTTCAAAATTAAAGCTGATAAAATATTCTACAAAATAGTTATTTGCATTTTTCTTGTAGGACCAACCATAAGCGAGTTATAGAGTTGGATATAAATAATATATAACAAAAATTTGCTTTAAAATAAAATGTTTGAAAAACTGAAATTAAACTAATTTAACTGTGTCTAACACTTTAGTAGAGGAAAAAGGAAAAGACATAAAAGTCACTAAAGGTTTCAGAGTTGTCTTTAGTTGTCATATTAATAACAATAACATTAATAATAATAATACTAATAGTACTAAATTTGCTTATATGCAAACGCTTAATTAAGGTAACAGTGTTTTGGTTTCTTGCTTATATCTCGAAAACAGTTACTCCTATCAATTTTTATCTTTTTACTAAAATTTAAGCTGATAAAATTTCCTACAAAATAGTTATTTGCATTTTTCATGTAGGACTAACCATAAGCGAGATATAAGTTTGAAAGTAATTAATATTTAAAAAAAAAGTGCTTTAACAGAAAATGTCTTGTGATTTAAAATACACTTAATTTATTAGGTCCAATACTTTATTAGAAGAAAAAGGGGGTGACATATAAGTCACTGAAGTCTTCAGAGTCGATTGTAAATGCTGCATTTTCGTCTTCGTCTCAAACATTGAAAACTGAATTACATTTTTGTTCTGAAACGGTAACAGTTTTCACTTTGGTTTTTTGCTTATATCTCGAAAACAATTACTCCTATCAGTTTTTATCTTTTTTTCAAAATAAAGCTGATAAAATTTCCTACAAAATAGTTATTTGCATTTTTCTTGTAGGACCAACCATCAGCGAGTTATAAAGTTGGATATAAATAATATTTAACAAAAACTTGCTTAAAAATTAAATGTTTGAAATACTGAAATTAAACTAAATTAATTGTGTCTAACACTTTAGTAGAGAAAAAAGAAAAAGACATAAACTTTTATGTAACTTTTATGTCTTTTTCTTTTTTCTCTACTAAAGTGTTAGACACAATTAATTTAGTTTAATTTCAGTATTTCAAACATTTAATTTTTAAGCAAGTTTTTGTTAAATATTATTTATATCCAACTTTATAACTCGCTGATGGTTGGTCCTACAAGAAAAATGCAAATAACTATTTTGTAGGAAATTTTATCAGCTTTATTTTAAAAAAAAAATAAAAACTGATAGGAGTAATTGTTTTCGAGATATAAGCAAAAAACCAATAAGAAAACTGTGACTGTTACTGAACAAAAATGTAATTCGGTTTTCAATGTTTGAGACGAAGACGAAACTGCAGCATTTAAAAACGACTCTGAAGACTTCAGTGACTTTTATGTCACTTCCTTTTTCTTCTAATAAAGTATTGGACCCAATAAATTAAGTGTATTTTAAATCACAAGACATTTTCTGTTAAAGCACTTCTTTTTTAAATATTAATTATTTTCAATCTTATATCTCGCTTATGGTTAGTCCTACATAAAAAATGCAAATAACTATTTTGTAGGAAATATTATCAGCTTGAATTTTAGTGAAAAGATAAAAATTGATAGAAGTAACTGTTTTCGAGATATGAGCAAGAAACCAAAACACTGTTACCTTAATTAAGCGTTTGCATATAAGCAAATTTAGTACTATTAGTATTATTATTATTAATGTTATTGTTATTAATATGACGATTAAAGACAACTTTGAAACCTTTAGTGACTTTTATGTCTTCTTCTTTTTCCTCTACTAAAGTGTTAGACACAATTAAATTAGTTTAATTTCAGTTTTTCAAACATTTTATTTTAAAGCAAATTTTTGTTAAATATTATTTATATCCAACTCTATAACTCGCTTATGGTTGGTCCTACAAGAAAAATGCAAATAACTATTTTGTTGGAAATTTTATCAGCTTTAATTTAGAAAGAAAGATAAAAATTGATAGGAGTAACTGTTTTCGAGATATAAGCAAAAAACCAATAAAAAAACTGTGACTGTTACTGAACAAAAATGTAATTCGGTTTTCAATGTTTGAGACGAAGACGAAACTGCAGGATTTAAAAACGACTCTGAAGACTTCAGTGACTTTTATGTCACTTCCTTTTTCTTCTAATAAAGTATTGGACCCAATAAATTAAGTGTATTTTAAATCACAAGACATTTTTTGTTAAAGCAATTTTTTTTTAAATATTAATTATTTTCAATCATATATCTCGCTTATGGTTAGTCCTACATGAAAAATGCAAATAACTATTTTGTAGGAAATTTTATCAGCTTGAATTTTAGTAAAAAGATAAAAATTGATAGGAGTAACTGTTTTCGAGATATAAGCAAGAAACCAAAACACTGTTACCTTAATTAAGCGTTTGCATATAAGCAAATTTAGTACTATTAGTATTATTATTATTAATGTTATTGTTATTAATATGACAACTAAAGACAACTCTGAAACCTTTAGTGACTTTTATGTCTTTTCCTTTTTTCTCTACTAAAGTGTTAGACACAGTTAAATTAGTTTAATTTCAGTTTTTCAAACATTTTATTTTAAAGCAAATTTTTGTTAAATATTATTTATATCCAACTCTATAACTCGCTTATGGTTGGTCCTACAAGAAAAATGCAAATAACTATTCTGTAGAATATTTTATCAGCTTTAATTTTGAAAGAAAGACAAAAATTCATAGGAGTAACTGTTTTCGAGATATAAGCAAGAAACCAAAAAACTGTTACCTTAATAAAGCGCTTGCATATAAGCAGATTTAGTACTATTAGTATTATTATTATTAATGTTATTGTTATTAATATGACGACTAAAAACGATTCTGAAGACTTTGGTGACTTTTATGTCCTTTTCTTTTTTCTCTACTAAAGTGTTAGACACAATTAATTTAGTTTAATTTCAGTATTTCAAACATTTTATTTTTAAGCAAGTTTTTGTTACATATTATTTATATCCAACTTTATAACTCGCTTATGGTTGGTCCTACAAGAAAAATGCAAATAACTATTTTGTAGGAAATGTTATCAGCTTTAATTTTGAAGAAAGATAAAAATTGATAGGAGTAACTGTTTTCGAGATATAAGCAAAAAACCAAAGTAAAAACTGTTACCGTTTCAGAACAAAAATGTAATTCAGTTTTCAATGTTTGAGACGAAGACGAAAATGCAGCATTTAAAATCGACTCTGAAGACTTCAGTGACTTATATGTCACCCCCTTTTTTTTCTAATAAAGTATTGGACCTAATAAAATAAGTGTATGTTAAATCACAAGACATTTTCTGTTAAAGCACTTCTTTTTTAAATATTAATTATTTTCAATCTTATATCTCGCTTATGGTTAGTCCTACATAAAAAATGCAAATAACTATTTTGTAGGAAATTTTATCAGCTTGAATTTTAGTAAAAAAATAAAAATTGATAGAAGTAACTGTTTTCGAGATATGAGCAAGAAACCAAAACACTGTTACCTTAATTAAGCGTTTGCATATAAGCAAATTTAGTACTATTAGTATTATTATTATTAATGTTATTGTTATTAATATGACGATTAAAGACAACTTTGAAACCTTTAGTGACTTTTATGTCTTCTTTTTTTTCCTCTACTAAAGTGTTAGACACAATTAAATTAGTTTAATTTCAGTTTTTCAAACATTTTATTTTAAAGCAAGTTTTTGTTAAATATTATTTATATCCAACTTTATAACTCGCTTATGGTTGGTCCTACAAGAAAAATGCAAAAAACTATTCTGTAGAATATTTTATCAGCTTTAATTTTGAAAGAAAGACAAAAATTCATAGGAGTAACTGTTTTCGAGATATAAGCAAGAAACCAAAAAACTGTTACCTTAATAAAGCGCTTGCATATAAGCAGATTTAGTACTATTAGTATTATTATTATTAATGTTATTGTTATTAATATGACGACTAAAAACGATTCTGAAGACTTTGGTGACTTTTATGTCCTTTTCTTTTTTCTCTCCTAAAGTGTTAGACACAATTAATTTAGTTTAATTTCAGTATTTCAAACATTTTATTTTTAAGCAAGTTTTTGTTAAATATTATTTATATCCAACTCTATAACTCGCTTATGGTTGGTCCTACAAGAAAAATGCAAATAACTATTTTGTAGGAAATTTTATCAGCTTTAATTTTGACAATAAGATAAAAATTGATAGGAGTAACTGTTTTCGAGATATAAGCAAAAAACCAATAAGAAAACTGTGACTGTTACTGAACAAAAATGTAATTCAGTTTTCAATGTTTGAGACGAAGACGAAACTGCAGCATTTAAAAACGACTCTGAAGACTTCAGTGACTTTTATGTCACTTCCTTTTTCTTCTAATAAAGTATTGGACCCAATAAATTAAGTGTATTTTAAATCACAAGACATTTTCTGTTAAAGCACTTTTTTTTTAAATATTAATTATTTTCAATCATATATCTCGCTTATGGTTAGGCCTACATAAAAAATGCAAATAACTATTTTGTAGAAAATTTTATCAGCTTGAATTTTAGTAAAAAGATAAAAATTGATAGAAGTAACTGTTTTCGAGATATAAGCAAGAAACCAAAACACTGTTACCTTAATTAAGCGTTTGCATATAAGCAAATTTAGTACTATTAGTATTATTATTATTAATGTTATTGTTATTAATATGACAACTAAAGACAACTCTGAAACCTTTAGTGACTTTTATGTCTTTTCCTTTTTCCTCTACTAAAGTGTTAGACACAATTAAATTAGTTTAATTTCAGTTTTTCAAACATTTTATTTTAAAGCAAATTTTTGTTAAAAATTATTTATATCCAACTCTATAACTCGCTTATGGTTGGTCCTACAAGAAAAATGCAAATAACTATTTTGTAGGAAATTTTATCAGCTTTAATTTTGAAATAAAGACAAAAATTCATAGGAGTAACTGTTTTCGAGATATAAGCAAGAAACCAAAAAACTGTTACCTTAATAAAGCGCTTGCATATAAGCAGATTTAGTACTATTAGTATTATTATTATTAATGTTATTGTTATTAATATGACGACTAAAAACGATTCTGAAGACTTTGGTGACTTTTATGTCTTTTTCTTTTTTCTCTACTAAAGTGTTAGACACAATTAATTTAGTTTAATTTCAGTATTTCAAACATTTTATTTTTAAGCAAGTTTTTGTTAAATATTATTTATATCCAACTTTATAACTCGCTTATGGTTGGTCCTACAAGAAAAATGCAAATAACTATTTTGTAGGAAATGTTATCAGCTTTAATTTTGAAAGAAAGATAAAAATTGATAGGAGTAACTGTTTTCGAGATATAAGCAAAAAACGAAAGTAAAAACTGTTACCGTTTCAGAACAAAAATGTAATTCAGTTTTCAATGTTTGAGACGAAGACAAAAATGCAGCATTTAAAATCGACTCTGAAGACTTCAGTGACTTATATGTCACCCCCTTTTTTTCTAATAAAGTATTGGACCTAATAAATTAAGTGTATTTTAAATCACAAGACATTTTCTGTTAAAGCACTTCTTTTTTAAATATTAATTATTTTCAATCTTATATCTCGCTTATGGTTAGTCCTACATAAAAAATGCAAATAATTATTTTGTAGGATATTATATCAGCTTGAATTTTAGTAAAAAGATAAAAGTTGATAGGAGTAACTGTTTTCGAGATATGAACAAGAAACCAAAACACTGTGACCTTAATTAAGCGTTTGCATATAAGCAAATTTAGTACTATTAGTATTATTATTATTAATGTTATTGTTATTAATATGACGATTAAAGACAACTTTGAAACCTTTAGTGACCTTTATGTCTTCTTCTTTTTCCTCTACTAAAGTGTTAGACACAGTTAAATTAGTTTAATTTCAGTTTTTCAAACATTTTATTTTAAAGCAAATTTTTGTTAAATATTATTTATATCCAACTCTATAACTCGCTTATGGTTGGTCCTACAAGAAAAATGCAAATAACTATTTTGTAGGAAATTTTATCAGCTTTAATTTTGACAGAAAGATAAAAATTGATAGGAGTAACTGTTTTCGAGATATAAGCAAAAAACCAATAAGAAAACTGTGACTGTTACTGAACAAAAATGTAATTCAGTTTTCAATGTTTGAGACGAAGACGAAACTGCAGCATTTAAAAACGATTCTGAAGACTTCAGTGACTTTTATGTCACTTCCTTTTTCTTCTAATAAAGTATTGGACCCAATAAATTAAGTGTATTTTAAATCACAAGACATTTTCTGTTAAAGCACTTTTTTTTTAAATATTAATTATTTTCAATCATGTATCTCGCTTATGGTTAGTCCTACATGAAAAATGCAAATAACTATTTTGTAGGAAATTTTATCAGCTTGAATTTTAGTAGAAAGATAAAAATTGATAGGAGTAACTGTTTTCGAGATATAAGCAAGAAACCAAAACACTGTTACCTTAATTAAGCGTTTGCATATAAGCAAATTTAGTACTATTAGTATTATTATTATTAATGTTATTGTTATTAATATGACAACTAAAGACAACTCTGAAACCTTTAGTGACTTTTATGTCTTTTCCTTTTTCCTCTACTAAAGTGTTAGACACAGTTAAATTAGTTTAATTTCAGTTTTTCAAACATTTTATTTTAAAGCAAATTTTTGTTAAATATTATTTATATCCAACTCTATAACTCGTTTATGGTTGGTCCTACAAGAAAAATGCAAATAACTATTTTGTAGGAAATGTTATCAGCTTTAATTTTGAAAAAAGATAAAAATTGATAGGAGTAACTGTTTTCGAGATATAAGCAAAAAACCAATAAGAAAACTGTAACTGTTACTGAACAAAAATGTAATTCAGTTTTCAATGTTTGAGACGAAGACAAAAATGCAGCATTTAAAAACGACTCTGAAGACTTCAGTGACTTTTATGTTACCTCCTTTTTCTTCTAATAAAGTATTGGACCCAATAAATTAAGTGTATTTTAAATCACAAGACATTTTCTGTTAAAACACTTTTTTTTAATTATTAATTATTTTCAAACTTATATCTCGCTTAGGGTTAGTTCTACATGAAAAATGCAAATAACTATTTTGTAGGAAATTTTATCACCTTTAATTTTGGTGAAAAAGTAAAAATTGTTAGGAGTAACTGTTTTCGAGATATAAGCAAAAAACAAAAAAACTGTTACCTTAAGTAAGCGCTTGCATATAAGCAAATTTAGTACTACTAGTATTGTTATTATAAATGTTATTGTTATTAATATGACGACTAAAGACAACTTTAAGACTTTAGTGACTTTTATGTCTCTCCTTTTTCCTCTACTAAAGTGTTAGACACAATTAATTTAGTTTAATTTCGGTTTTTCAAACATTTTATTTTAAAGCAAAAATTTTGTTAAATATTAAAAACTATAAAATGGCTTAGATTGCCTAAAAACACAGATCACACATGATCTTTTGCATAAAAATGAGAAAACGCTCATGTAACACACAAAATAAGCTCCATTTTTCCTTTTTAAAAGTATTATTATTATTATTACTTTTGTTACTATTACTATTATTATTATTATTATTATTATTATTATTATTATTATTGTTATTATTATTATTATTATTATTATTATTATTATTATTATTATTATTATTATTATTATTATTATTATTATTATTATTATTATTAAAAACTTATATTAAACAGACAGAAAACGTCGTATTCTGACACAACTTAAAACACAGATCACACATGATCTTTTGCATAGAAATGAGAAAACGCTTATATAACACAAAATAAGCTTCATTTTGGCTTAGAAAACTAAGCTTACTTTTACTACTACTATTATTTTTATTTTTATTATTATTATTATTATTACTATTATTATTATTATTATTATTATTATTATTATTATTATTATTATTATTATTATTATTATTATTATTATTATTATTATTATTATTATTATTATTATTATTATTATTATTATTATTATTATTATTATTATTATTATTATTATTATTATTATTATTATTATTATTATTATTAATATTATTATTATTAAAGACCGATTATAACTTTTGTATAGTAAATGTTTTTATACCAGTTTTAAAATGAGTTATTAATTTTAGACAATTTCTTGCCTAAAAACACAGATCACAGATGATCTCTTGCATAGAAATGAGAAAACGCTCAGATAACACAAAATAAGCATCATTTTTGCTTAGAAAAACTAAGCTTTAATTTAGAAAGAAATTTATTATTATAAGTATTATTATCATTATTATTATTATTATTATTATTATTGTTTCTTTTATTACTATTATTATTATTATTATTATTATTATTATTATTATTATTATTATTATTATTATTATTATTATTATTATTACTATTATTATTATTATTATTATTATTAACTTTTGTATAGTAAATGTTTTTATACCAGTTTTAAAATGAGTTAATAATTTTATTCAATTTCTTGCCTAAAAACACAGATCACAGATGATCTCTTGCATAGAAATGAGAAAACGCTCATATAACACACAAAATAAGCATCATTTTTGCTTAGAAAAACTAAGCTTTAATTTAGAAAGAAATTCATTATTATAAGTATTATTATCATTATTATTATTATTATTATTATTATTATTATTATTATTATTATTACTATTATTATTATTATTATTATTACTATTATTATTATTATTATTATTATTATTATTATTATTATTATTATTATTAACTTTTGTATAGTAAATGTTTTTATACCAGTTTTAAAATGAGTTATTAATTTTAGACAATTTCTTGCCTAAAAATACAGATCACAGATGATTTCTTGCATAGAAATGAGAAAGCGCTCATATAACACACAAAATAAGCTTCATTTTTGCTTAGAAAACTAAGCTTACTTTTATTTCTATTATTATTTTTATTATTATTATTATTATTATTATTATTATTATTATTATTATTATTATTATTATTATTATTATTATTATTGTTATTATTATTATTATTAACTTTTGTATAGTAAATGTTTTTATACCAGTTTTAAAATGAGTTATTAATTTTAGACAATTTCTTGCCTAAAAATACAGATCACAGATGATTTCTTGCATAGAAATGAGAAAGCGCTCATATAACACACAAAATAAGCATCATTTTTGCTTAGAAAAACTAAGCTTTAATTTAGAAAGAAATTCATTATTATAAGTATTATTATCATTATTACTATTATTATTATTATTACTATTATTATTATTATTATTATTATTATTATTATTATTATTATTATTAACTTTTGTATAGTAAATGTTTTTATACCAGTTTTAAAATGAGTTATTAATTTTATTCAATTTCTTGCCTAAAAACACAGCTCACAGATGATCTCTTGCATAGAAATGAGAAAACGCTCATATAACACACAAAATAAGCATCATTTTTGCTTAGAAAAACTAAGCTTTAATTTAGAAAGAAATTCATTATTATAAGTATTATTATCATTATTATTATTATTATTATTATTATTATTATTATTATTATTATTATTTCTTTTATTACTATTATTATTATTATTATTATTATTATTATTATTATTACTATTATTATTATTATTATTATTATTATTATTAACTTTTGTATAGTAAATGTTTTTATACCAGTTTTAAAATGAGTTATTAATTTTATTCAATTTCTTGCCTAAAAACACAGATCACAGATGATCTCTTGCATAGAAATGAGAAAACGCTCATATAACACACAAAATAAGCATCATTTTTGCTTAGAAAAACTAAGCTTTAATTTAGAAAGAAATTCATTATTATAAGTATTATTATCATTATTATTATTATTATTATTATTATTATTATTATTATTATTACTATTACTATTATTATTATTATTATTATTATTATTATTATTATTATTATTATTATTATTATTATTATTATTATTGTTATTATTATTATTATTATTATTATTATTGTTATTATTATTATTATTATTAAAAACTTATATTAAACAGACAGAAAACGTCGTATTCTGACACAAAAAAACGAATTACGTTATAGACTTGACGAGAACGGCGTATCTCGGACTCTTATAGGACTCTTATAGGGTCAAAAATTATCAGTTTGGATTAAAACAAATTATTTTTGTTGACTCTCAGTCTGAATTGTTCATCAGTTCAAACAAAAACGGCTTACTTTAGACGATCTTTTGCTTTGAACAAGAAAACTTACATCGAACAGACTAAAAACGTATTAATCTGGCATAAAAGAGCAATTTATGTATCACTTTGGATAAAGGCAGCTAATCCTATTCGTTTCATTGCTTAAAATAGACAAAATTGTTAATAAATCTAACAAAAACGCTGTATTCTAGCACAAAATACTAGTTACATTATAGTTTCGACGAGAATAGCTTATTTGGAATGATTCTATGCTTCCAAACGAGTAAATTTTTAATAAACAGATGCCAAACATCATGTTTTGTCCTATAAAGACATTTTATATTGCAGTTTGTATTAAAACAAAATATTTTCGTTGATTCTTTGTTAGAAGCAGCAAACCTAACATTAAAGAATCTGAAAACTTTGTATTCGGACACAAACCACCGAATTTTGTTTCAGTTTAGACAAAAACGGTTGATTTTCGACAATATTTTGCTTTGAACAAGAAAGCTTATATCAAACTGACTAAAAACGTCTTATTTTAGCACAAAACAAAAGATTTGCGTTATAGTCTTAAAGCTGATTCATGCCACAGTTTGGATAAAAACCATTTATTTTTGTTAATTCATTGTTACAAACAAGAAACCTTACATCAAAGAAACTGAAAACCTCTTATTTAGGCACAGAAATTCGAATTACGTTTCAGTCTGGACAAAAACTGCTTATTTTAGACGATCCTTTGTTTTGAACACGAAAACTTACATTAAAAAGATTAAAAACGTCTTATTCTGGCTGAAAACTGCAAATTATATATTACTCTAGATAAAAGCAATTTATCCTGATTACTCCTTTACTTAGAATAGAGTAAACTTGTATAAAACTTAATGAAAACTTTAAATTTCGTCTCAAAGAAATAATTTACGTTATAGTTTTGACCAGCACTGTTTATTTCAAACGATTTTATGATTCGAAACTAATGAACTTTTATGGGGCAGATGCAAAACCACATATTACCATATAAAGCGTTGTTTTAAAGCAAAGTATTACCTTTTGCAACAAGAAATTTCACGTCAAAGAAACTGAAAACTTCGTATCCATACATAAATATCTAATTACGTATCAGTTTAGGCAAATACAGCTTATTTTAAACGATTCCTTGCTATAAACAAGAAAAATTTTATCAAGCATATTGAAAACGTCTTATTCTCGAAAATAAGAGCAAATTATGTATCAGTTTTAACAAAAGCGGATTACTCTGTTTGATTCTATGCTTAGAGTAGAGTAAACTACTATAAAACGTAATGAAAACTCTATATTCAAGCTCAAAAGAACAAATTACGTTATAGTTTTGACAAACAAAAATATTTCGGACGATTACATACTCGAAGTAAGCAAACTTTAATTGAACATGTGCAAAAAGCTAATACTTTGCTTTAAAATAATGATTTATGTGGTAATATGGTATTTTGCATATGTCCTATAAAAGTTTACCCGTTTTGCTCCATTGAATCATTAGAAATAAATTATTTTGACACAACAACAACACAAATAATTTGTTTTTGTTTAAACTGTAACATAAGTCGCTTTTATAAAACGAACTAAGACGTTTGGCATCTGCTTAGTAAAAGTTTTCTCGTTTGGGGGCATAAAATCGTTTGAAATTAACAGTTCTGGTCAAAACTATTACGTAAATTATTTCTTTGTATCACTTTAAAGATTTGCGTTATAGTCTTGACGAGAACTGTTAATTTCAAACGATTCTATGCTTTGAAACCAGTATACTTTCACTGAACAGAGGCAAAACGTCTGATTTCGCCTTTAAAAAACGATTTATGTCACAGTTTGGATTAAAACCAATGATTTTCGTTTATTTATTGTTACAAACAAGAAACCTTACATCAAAGAAACTGAAAACCTCTTATTCAGGCCTAGAAAATCAAATTACGTTTCAGTCTGGACACAAATTGCTTATTTTAGACGATTCATTCTTTTGAACACGAAAACTTACATTAAAAAGATTAAAAACGTCTTATTCTGGCTCAAAACTGCAAATTATGTATTACTTTGGATAAAAGCAGTTTATCCTGATTACTCCTTTGCTTAGATAGAGCAAACTTGTATAAAACTTAATGAAAACTTTAAATTTCGTCTCAAAGAAATAATTTACGTTATAGTTTTGACCAGAACTGTTAATTTCAAACGATTTTATGCCCTCAAACGAGAAAACTTTCACTAAACAGATGCCAAACGTCTTAGTTCGTTTTATAAAAACGACATGTTACAGTTTAAACAAAAAAATTATTTTCGTTGTTGTGTCAAAATAATTTATTTCGAATGATTCAATGGAGCGAAACGAGTAAACTTTTATAGGACAGATGCAAAATACCATATTACCACATAAATCGTTATTTTAAAGCAAAGTATTAGCTTTTGCACTTGTTCAATTAAAGTTTGCTTACTTCGAAATATGTAGTCGTCCGAAATATTTTTTTTTTGTCAAAACTATAACGTAATTTGTTCTTTTGAGCTTGAATATAGAGTTTTCATTACGTTTTATAGTAGTTTACTCTACTCTAAGCATAGAATCAAACAGAGTAATCCGCTTTTGTTAAAACTGATACATAATTTGCTCTTATTTTCGAGAATAAGACATTTTCAATATGTTTGATAAAATTTTTCTTGTTTATAGCAAGGAATCGTTTAAAATAAGCTGTATTTGCCTAAACTGATACGTAATTCGATATTTGTGCATGGATACGATGTTTTCAGTTTCTTTGACGTGAAATTTCTTGTTGCAAAAGGTAATAATTTGCTTTAAAACAACGCTTTATATTGTAATATGTGGTTTTGCATCTGGCCCATAAAAGTTCATTAGTTTCGAATCATAAAATCGTTTGAAATAAACAGTGCTGGTCAAAACTATAACGTAAATTATTTCTTTGAGACGAAATTTAAAGTTTTTATTAAGTTTTATACAAGTTTACTCTATTCTAAGTAAAGGAGTAATCAGGATAAATTGCTTTTATCTAGAGTAATATATAATTTGCAGTTTTCAGCCAGAATAAGACGTTTTTAATCTTTTTAATGTAAGTTTTTGTATTCAAAACAAAGGATCGTCTAAAGTAAGCAGTTTTTGTTCAGACTGAAACGTAATTCGAATTTCTGTGCCTGAATAAGGGGTTTTCAGTTACTTTGATGTAAGGTTTCATGTTTGTAACAATGAATTAACGAAAATAATTGGTTTTTATCCAAACTGTGGCATGAATCGTTTTTAAAAGGCGAAATAAGATGTTTTTCCTCTGTACAGTGAAAGTTTACTCGTTTCAAAGCATAGAACCGTTTGAAATTAACAGCTCTCGTTAAGACTATAACGCAAATCTTCTGTTTTGTGCTAAAATAAGACGTTTTTAGTCAGTTTGATATAAGTTTTCTTGTTCAAAGCAAAATATTGTCGAAAATCAACCGTTTTTGTCTAAACTGATACAAAATTCGGTGGTTTGTGTCCGAATACAAAGTTTTCAGATTCTTTAATGTTAGGTTTGCTGCTTCTAACAAAGAATCAACGAAAATATTTTGTTTTAATACAAACTGCAATATAAAATGTCTTTATAGGACAAAACATGATGTTTGGCATCTGTTTAATAGAAATTTACTCGTTTGGAAGCATAGAATCATTCCAAATAAGCTATTCTCGTCGAAACTATAATGTAATTAGTATTTTGTGCTAGAATACAGCGTTTTTGTTAGATTTATTAACAATTTTGTCTATTTTAAGCAATAAAACGAATAGGATTAGCTGCCTTTATCCGAAGTGATACATAAATTGCTCTTTTATGCCAGATTAATACGTTTTTAATCTGTTCTATGTAAGTTTTCTTGTTCAAAGCAAAAGATCGTCTAAAATAAGCCGTTTTTGTTTGAACTGATAAACAATTCAGACTGAGACTCAACAAAAATAATTTGTTTTAATCCAAACTGATACTTTTTGACCCTATAAGAGTCCTATAAGAGTCCGAGATACGCCGTTCTATAATAATAATAATAATAATAGTAATAATAATAATAATATTAATAATAATAATAATGAAAATAATAATAGTAATAAAAGTAAGCTTAGTTTTCTAAGCAAAAATGAAGCTTATTTTGTGTGTTATATGAGCGTTTTCTCATTTCTATGCAAGAAATCATCTGTGATCTGTGTTTTTAGGCAACAAATTGTCTAAAATTAATATCTCATTTTAAAACTGGTATAAAAACTTTTACTTTACAAAAGTTATAATCAGTTTTTAATAATAATAAAATTAATAATAATAATAATAATAATAATAATAATAATAATAATCATGTGTGATCTGTGTTTTTAGGCAATCTAAACCATTTTATAGTTTTTAATATTTAACAAAAATTTGCTTTAAAATAAAATGTTTGAAAAACTGAAATTAAACTAAATTAATTGTGTCTAACACTTTAGTAGAGGAAAAAGGAAGAGACATAAAAGTCACTAAAGTCTTAGAGTTGTCTTTAGTCGTCATATTAATAACAATAACATTTATAATAACAATACTAGTAGTACTAAATTTGCTTATATGCAAGCGCTTACTTAAGGTAACAGTTTTTTTGTTTTTTGCTTATATCTCGAAAACAGTTACTCCTAACAATTTTTACTTTTTCACCAAAATTAAAGGTGATAAAATTTCCTACAAAATAGTTATTTGCATTTTTCATGTAGAACTAACCCTAAGCGAGATATAAGTTTGAAAATAATTAATAATTAAAAAAAAGTGTTTTAACAGAAAATGTCTTGTGATTTAAAATACACTTAATTTATTGGGTCCAATACTTTATTAGAAGAAAAAGGAGGTAACATAAAAGTCACTGAAGTCTTCAGAGTCGTTTTTAAATGCTGCATTTTTGTCTTCGTCTCAAACATTGAAAACTGAATTACATTTTTGTTCAGTAACAGTTACAGTTTTCTTATTGGTTTTTTGCTTATATCTCGAAAACAGTTACTCCTATCAATTTTTATCTTTCTTTCAAAATTAAAGCTGATAACATTTCCTACAAAATAGTTATTTGCATTTTTCTTGTAGGACCAACCATAAGCGAGTTATAGAGTTGGATATAAATAATTTTTAACAAAAATTTGCTTTAAAATAAAATGTTTGAAAAACTGAAATTAAACTAAATTAATTGTGTCTAACACTTTAGTAGAGAATAAAGAAAAAGACATAAAAGTCACCAAAGTCTTCAGAATCGTTTTTAGTCGTCATATTAATAATAATAACATTAATAATAATAATACTAATAGTACTAAATCTGCTTATATGCAAGCGCTTTATTAAGGTAACAGTTTTTTGGTTTCTTGCTTATATCTCGAAAACAGTTACTCCTATGAATTTTTGTCTTTCTTTCAAAATTAAAGCTGATAAAATATTCTAAAAAATAGTTATTTGCATTTTTCTTGTAGGACCAACCATAAGCGAGTTATAGAGTTGGATATAAATAATATTTAACAAAAATTTGCTTTAAAATAAAATGTTTGAAAAACGGAAATTAAACTAATTTAACTGTGTCTAACACTTTAGTAGAGAAAAAAGGAAAAGACATAAAAGTCACTAAAGGTTTCAGAGTTGTCTTTAGTTGTCATATTAATAACAATAACATTAATAATAATAATACTAATAGTACTAAATTTGCTTATATGCAAACGCTTAATTAAGGTAACAGTGTTTTGGTTTCTTGCTTATATCTCAAAAACAGTTACTCCTATCAATTTTTATCTTTTTACTAAAATTCAAGCTGATAAAATTTCCTACAAAATAGTTATTTGCATTTTTCATGTAGGACTAACCATAAGCGAGATATATGATTGAAAATAATTAATATTTAAAAAAGAAGTGCTTTAACAGAAAATGTCTTGTGATTTAAAATACACTTAATTTATTGGGTCCAATACTTTATTAGAAGAAAAAGGAAGTGACATAAAAGTCACTGAAGTCTTCAGAGTCGTTTTTAAATGCTGCAGTTTCGTCTTCGTCTCAAACATTGAAAACTGAATTACATTTTTGTTCAGTAACAGTCACAGTTTTCTTATTGGTTTTTTGCTTATATCTCGAAAACAGTTACTTCTATCAATTTTTATCTTTCTGTCAAAATTAAAGCTGATAAAATTTCCTACAAAATAGTTATTTGCATTTTTCTTGTAGGACCAACCATAAGCGAGTTATAGAGTTGGATATAAATAATATTTAACAAAAATTTGCTTTAAAATAAAATGTTTGAAAAACTGAAATTAAACTAATTTAATTGTGTCTAACACTTTAGTAGAGGAAAAAGAAGAAGACATAAAAGTCACTAAAGGTTTCAAAGTTGTCTTTAATCGTCATATTAATAACAATAACATTAATAATAATAATACTAATAGTACTAAATTTGCTTATATGCAAACGCTTAATTAAGGTAACAGTGTTTTGGTTTCTTGCTCATATCTCGAAAACAGTTACTCCTATCAATTTTTATCTTTTTACTAAAATTCAAGCTGATAATATTTCCTACAAAATAGTTATTTGCATTTTTTATGTAGGACTAACCATAAGCGAGATATAAGATTGAAAATAATTAATATTTAAAAAAGAAGTGCTTTAACAGAAAATGTCTTGTGATTTAAAATACACTTAATTTATTAGGTCCAATACTTTATTAAAAAAAAAGGGGGTGACATATAAGTCACTGAAGTCTTCAGAGTCGATTTTAAATGCTGCATTTTCGTCTTCGTCTCAAACATTGAAAACTGAATTACATTTTTGTTCTGAAACGGTAACAGTTTTTACTTTGGTTTTTTGCTTATATCTCGAAAACAGTTACTCCTATCAATTTTTATCTTTCTTTCAAAATTAAAGCTGATAACATTTCCTACAAAATAGTTATTTGCATTTTTCTTGTAAGACCAACCATAAGCGAGTTATAAAGTTGGATATAAATAATATTTAACAAAAACTTGCTTAAAAATAAAATGTTTGAAATACTAAAATTAAACTAAATTAATTGTGTCTAACACTTTAGTAGAAAAAAAAGAAAAAGACATAAAAGTCACCAAAGTCTTCAGAATCGTTTTTAGTCGTCATATTAATAACAATAACATTAATAATAATAATACTAATAGTACTAAATCTGCTTATATGCAAGCGCTTTATTAAGGTAACAGTTTTTTGGTTTCTTGCTTATATCTCGAAAACAGTTACTCCTATAAATTTTTGTCTTTCTTTCAAAATTAAAGCTGATAAAATATTCTACAAAATAGTTTTTTGCATTTTTCTTGTAGGACCAACCATAAGCGAGTTATAGAGTTGGATATAAATAATATTTAACAAAAATTTGCTTTAAAATAAAATGTTTGAAAAACGGAAATTAAACTAATTTAACTGTGTCTAACACTTTAGTAGAGAAAAAAGGAAAAGACATAAAAGTCACTAAAGGTTTCAAAGTTGTCTTTAGTTGTCATATTAATAACAATAACATTAATAATAATAATACTAATAGTACTAAATTTGCTTATATGCAAACGCTTAATTAAGGTAACAGTGTTTTGGTTTCTTGCTTATATCTCGAAAACAGTTACTCCTATCAATTTTTATCTTTTTACTAAAATTCAAGCTGATAAAATTTCCTACAAAATAGTTATTTGCATTTTTCATGTAGGACTAACCATAAGCGAGATATATGATTGAAAATAATTAATATTTAAAAAAAAAGTGCTTTAACAGAAAATGTCTTGTGATTTAAAATACACTTAATTTATTGGGTCCAATACTTTATTAGAAGAAAAAGGAAGTGACATAAAAGTCACTGAAGTCTTCAGAGTCGTTTTTAAATGCTGCAGTTTCGTCTTCGTCTCAAACATTTAAAACCGAATTACATTTTTGTTCAGTAACAGTCACAGTTTTCTTATTGGTTTTTTGCTTATATCTCGAAAACAGTTACTCCTATCAATTTTTATCTTTCTTTCAAAATTAAAGCTGATAAAATTTCCTACAAAATAGTTATTTGCATTTTTCTTGTAGGACCAACCATAAGCGAGTTATAGAGTTGGATATAAATAATATTTAACAAAAATTTGCTTTAAAATAAAATGTTTGAAAAACTGAAATTAAACTAATTTAATTGTGTCTAACACTTTAGTAGAGGAAAAAGAAGAAGACATAAAAGTCACTAAAGGTTTCAAAATTGTCTTTAATCGTCATATTAATAACAATAACATTAATAATAATAATACTAATAGTACTAAATTTGCTTATATGCAAACGCTTAATTAAGGTAACAGTGTTTTGGTTTCTTGCTCATATCTCGAAAACAGTTACTCCTATCAATTTTTATCTTTTTACTAAAATTCAAGCTGATAAAATTTCCTTCAAAATAGTTATTTGCATTTTTTATGTAGGACTAACCATAAGCGAGATATAAAATTGAAAATAATTAATATTTAAAAAAGAAGTGCTTTAACAGAAAATGTCTTGTGATTTAAAATACACTTAATTTATTAGGTCCAATACTTTATTAAAAAAAAAAGGGGGTGACATATAAGTCACTGAAGTCTTCAGAGTCGATTTTAAATGCTGCATTTTCGTCTTCGTCTTAAACATTGAAAACTGAATTACATTTTTGTTCTGAAACGGTATCAGTTTTTACTTTGGTTTTTTGCTTATATCTCGAAAACAGTTACTCCTATCAATTTTTATCTTTCTTTCAAAATTAAAGCTGATAACATTTCCTACAAAATAGTTATTTGCATTTTTCTTGTAGGACCAACCATAAGCGAGTTATAGAGTTGGATATAAATAATATTTAACAAAAATTTGCTTTAAAATAAAATGTTTGAAAAACTGAAATTAAACTAATTTAATTGTGTCTAACACTTTAGTAGAGGAAAAAGAAGAAGACATAAAAGTCACTAAAGGTTTCAAAGTTGTCTTTAATCGTCATATTAATAACAATAACATTAATAATAATAATACTAATAGTACTAAATTTGCTTATATGCAAACGCTTAATTAAGGTAACAGTGTTTTGGTTTCTTGCTCATATCTCGAAAACAGTTACTCCTATCAATTTTTATCTTTTTACTAAAATTCAAGTCGATAAAATTTCCTACAAAATAGTTATTTGCATTTTTTATGTAGGACTAACCATAAGCGAGATATATGATTGAAAATAATTAATATTTAAAAAAAAAGTGCTTTAACAGAAAATGTCTTGTGATTTAAAATACACTTAATTTATTGGGTCCAATACTTTATTAGAAGAAAAAGGAAGTGACATAAAAGTCACTGAAGTCTTCAGAGTCGTTTTTAAATGCTGCAGTTTCGTCTTCGTCTCAAACATTGAAAACCGAATTACATTTTTGTTCAGTAACAGTCACAGTTTTCTTATTGGTTTTTTGCTTATATCTCGAAAACAGTTACTCCTATCAATTTTTATCTTTTTTTCAAAATTAAAGCTGATAAAATTTCCTACAAAATAGTTAATTGCATTTTTCTTGTAGGACCAACCATAAGCGGGTTATAGAGTTGGATATAAATAATATTTAACAAAAATTTGCTTTAAAATAAAATGTTTGAAAAACTGAAATTAAACTAATTTAATTGTGTCTAACACTTTAGTAGAGGAAAAAGAAGAAGACATAAAAGTCACTAGAGGTTTCAAAGTTGTCTTTAATCGTCATATTAATAACAATAACATTAATAATAATAATACTAATAGTACTAAATTTGCTTATATGCAAACGCTTAATTAAGGTAACAGTGTTTTGGTTTCTTGCTCATATTTCGAAAACAGTTACTCCTATCAATTTTTATCTTTTTACTAAAATTCAAGCTGATAAAATTTCCTACAAAATAGTTATTTGCATTTTTTTGTAGGACCAACCATAAGCGAGTTATAGAGTTGGATATAAATAATATTTAACAAAAATTTGCTTTAAAATAAAATGTTTGAAAAACCGAAATTAAACTAAATTAATTGAGTCTAACACTTTAGTAGAGGAAAAAGAAAAAGACAAAAAAGTCACTAAAGGTTTCAGAGTTGTCTTTAGTTGTCATATTAATAACAATAACATTAATAATAATAATACTAATAGTACTAAATTTGCTTATATGCAAACGCTTAATTAAGGTAACAGTGTTTTGGTTTCTTGCTTATATCTCGAAAACAGTTACTCCTATCAATTTTTATTTTTTTACTAAAATTCAAGCTGATAAAATTTCCTACAAAATAGTTATTTGCATTTTTCATGTAGGACTAACCATAAGCGAGATATATGATTGAAAATAATTAATATTTAAAAAAAAAGTGCTTTAACAGAAAATGTCTTGTGATTTAAAATACACTTAATTTATTGGGTCCAATACTTTATTAGAAGAAAAAGAAAGTGACATAAAAGTCACTGAAGTCTTCAGAGTCGTTTTTAAATGCTGCAGTTTCGTCTTCGTCTCAAACATTGAAATCCGAATTACATTTTTGTTCAGTAACAGTCACAGTTTTCTTATTGGTTTTTTGCTTATATCTCGAAAACAGTTACTCCTATCAATTTTTATCTTTTTTTCAAAATTAAAGCTGATAAAATTTCCTACAAAATAGTTATTTGCATTTTTTTGTAGGACCAACCATAAGCGAGTTATAGAGTTGGATATAAATAATATTTAACAAAAATTTGCTTTAAAATAAAATGTTTGAAAAACTGAAATTAAACTAATTTAATTGTGTCTAACACTTTAGTAGAGGAAAAAGAAGAAGACATAAAAGTCACTAGAGGTTTCAAAGTTGTCTTTAATCGTCATATTAATAACAATAACATTAATAATAATAATACTAATAGTACTAAATTTGCTTATATGCAAACGCTTAATTAAGGTAACAGTGTTTTGGTTTCTTGCTCATATTTCGAAAACAGTTACTCCTATCAATTTTTATCTTTTTACTAAAATTCAAGCTGATAAAATTTCCTACAAAATAGTTATTTGCATTTTTTATGTAGGACTAACCATAAGCGAGATATAAGATTGAAAATAATTTTTATTTAAAAAAGAAGTGCTTTAACAGAAAATGTCTTGTGATTTAAAATACACTTAATTTATTAGGTCCAATACTTTATTAAAAAAAAAAGGGGGTGACATATAAGTCACTGAAGTCTTCAGAGTCGATTTTAAATGCTGCATTTTCGTCTTCGTCTCAAACATTGAAAACTGAATTACATTTTTGTTCTGAAACGGTAACAGTTTTTACTTTGGTTTTTTGCTTATATCTCGAAAACAGTTACTCCTATCAATTTTTATCTTTCTTTCAAAATTAAAGCTGATAACATTTCCTATAAAATAGTTATTTGCATTTTTCTTGTAGGACCAACCATAAGCGAGTTATAAAGTTGGATATAAATAATATTTAACAAAAACTTGCTTAAAAATAAAATGTTTGAAATACTGAAATTAAACTAAATTAATTGTGTCTAACACTTTAGTAGAGAAAAAAGAAAAAGACATAAAAGTCACCAAAGTCTTCAGAATCGTTTTTAGTCGTCATATTAATAACAATAACATTAATAATAATAATACTAATAGTACTAAATCTGCTTATATGCAAGCGCTTTATTAAGGTAACAGTTTTTTGGTTTCTTGCTTATATCTCGAAAACAGTTACTCCTATGAATTTTTGTGTTTTTTTCAAAATTAAAGCTGATAAAATATTCTACAAAATAGTTATTTGCATTTTTCTTGTAGGACCAACCATAAGCGAGTTATAGAGTTGGATATAAATAATATTTAACAAAAATTTGCTTTAAAATAAAATGTTTGAAAAACTGAAATTAAACTAATTTAATTGTGTCTAACACTTTAGTAGAGGAAAAAGAAGAAGACATAAAAGTCACTAAAGGTTTCAAAGTTGTCTTTAATCGTCATATTAATAACAATAACATTAATAATAATAATACTAATAGTACTAAATTTGCTTATATGCAAACGCTTAATTAAGGTAACAGTGTTTTGGTTTCTTGCTCATATCTCGAAAACAGTTACTCCTATCAATTTTTATCTTTTTACTAAAATTCAAGCTGATAAAATTTCCTACAAAATAGTTATTTGCATTTTTTATGTAGGACTAACCATAAGCGAGATATAAGATTGAAAATAATTAATATTTAAAAAAGAAGTGCTTTAACAGAAAATGTCTTGTGATTTAAAATACACTTAATTTATTAGATCCAATACTTTATTAGAAAAAAAAGGGAGTGACATATAAGTCACTGAAGTCTTCAGAGTCGATTTTAAATGCTGCATTTTCGTCTTCGTCTCAAACATTGAATACTGAATTACATTTTTGTTCTGAAACGGTAACAGTTTTTACTTTGGTTTTTTGCTTATATCTCGAAAACAGTTACTCCTATCAATTTTTATCTTTTTTTCAAAATTAAAGCTGATAACATTTCCTACAAAATAGTTATTTGCATTTTTCTTGTAAGACCAACCATAAGCGAGTTATAGAGTTGGATATAAATAATATATAACAAAAATTTGCTTTAAAATAAAATGTTTGAAAAACTGAAATTAAACTAATTTAACTGTGTCTAACACTTTAGTAGAGGAAAAAGGAAAAGACATAAAAGTCACTAAAGGTTTCGGAGTTGTCTTTAGTTGTCATATTAATAACAATAACATTAATAATAATAATACTAATAGTACTAAATTTGCTTATATGCAAACGCTCAATTAAGGTAACAGTGTTTTGGTTTCTTGCTTATATCTCGAAAACAGTTACTCCTATCAATTTTTATCTTTTTACTAAAATTCAAGCTGATAAAATTTCCTACAAAATAGTTATTTGCATTTTTCATGTAGGACCATAAGCGAGATATAAGTTTGAAAATAATTAATATTTAAAAAAAAGTGCTTTAACAGAAAATGTCTTGTGATTTAAAATACACTTAATTTATTAGGTTCAATACTTTATTAGAAGAAAAAGGGGGTGACATATAAGTCACTGAAGTCTTCAGAGTCGATTGTAAATGCTGCATTTTCGTCTTCGTCTCAAACATTGAAAACTGAATTACATTTTTGTTCTGAAACGGTAACAGTTTTCACTTTGGTTTTTTGCTTATATCTCGAATACAATTACTCCTATCAGTTTTTATTTTTTTTTCAAAATAAAGCTGATAAAATTTTCTACAAAATAGTTATTTGCATTTTTCTTGTAGGGCCAACCATAAGCGAGTTATAAAGTTGGATATAAATAATATTTAACAAAAACTTGCTTAAAAATTAAATGTTTGAAATACTGAAATTAAACTAAATTAATTGTGTCTAACACTTTAGTACAGAAAAAAGAAAAAGACATAAAAGTCACCAAAGTCTTCAGAATCGTTTTTAGTCGTCATATTAATAACAATAACATTAATAATAATAATACTAATAGTACTAAATTTGCTTACATGCAAACGCTTAATTCAGGTAACAATTTTTTGGTTTCTTGCTTATATCTCGAAAACAGTTACTCCTATCAATTTTTATCTTTTTACTAAAATTAAAGCTGATAAAATTTCCTACAAAATAGTTAATTGCATTTTTAATGTAGGACTAACCATAAGCGAGATATAAGTTTGAAAATAATTAAAATTTAAAAAAAAGTGCTTCAACAGAAAATGTCTTGTGATTTAAAATACACTTAATTTATTGGGTCCAATACTTTATTAGAAGAAAAAAGAGGTGACAGAAAGATCACTGAAGTCTTTAGAGTCGTTTGTAAATGCTGCATTTTCGTCTTCGTCTCAAACATTGAAAACTGAATTACATTTTTGTTCAGTAACTGTTACAGTTTTCTTATTGGTTTTTTGCTTATATCTCGAAAACAGTTACTCCTATCAATTTTTATCTTTCTTTTAAAATTAAAGCTGATAAAGCTTCCTACAAAATAGTTATTTGCATTTTTCTTGTAGGACCAACCATAAGCGAGTTATAGAGTTGGATATAAATAATATTTAACAAAAATTTGCTTTAAATAAAATGTTTGAAAAACCGAAATTAAACTAAATTAATTGAGTCTAACACTTTAGTAGAGAAAAAAGAAAAAGACATAAAAGTCACCAAAGTCTTCAGAATCGTTTTTAGTCGTCATATTAATAACAATAACATTAATAATAATAATACTAATAGTACTAAATCTGCTTATATGCAAGCGCTTTATTAAGGTAACAGTTTTTTGGTTTCTTGCTTATATCCCGAAAACAGTTACTCCTATCAATTTTTATCTTTCTTTTAAAATTAAAGCTGATAAAGCTTCCTACAAAATAGTTATTTGCATTTTTCTTGTAGGACCAACCATAAGCGAGTTATAGAGTTGGATATAAATAATATTTAACAAAAATTTGCTTTAAAATAAAATGTTTGAAAAACTGAAATTAAACTAATTTAATTGTGTCTAACACTTTAGTAGAGGAAAAAGAAGAAGACATAAAAGTCACTAAAGGTTTCAAAGTTGTCTTTAATCGTCATATTAATAACAATAACATTAATAATAATAATAATAATTGTACTAAATTTGCTTATATGCAAACGCTTAATTAAGGTAACAGTGTTTTGGTTTCTTGCTCATATCTCGAAAACAGTTACTCTTATCAATTTTTATTTTTTTACTAAAATTCAAGCTGATAAAATTTCCGACAAAATAGTTATTTGCATTTTTTATGTAGGACTAACCATAAGCGAGATATAAGATTGAAAATAATTAATATTTAAAAAAGAAGTGCTTTAACAGAAAATGTCTTGTGATTTAAAATACACTTAATTTATTAGGTCCAATACTTTATTAAAAAAAAAGGGGGTGACATATAAGTCACTGAAGTCTTCAGAGTCGATTTTAAATGCTGCATTTTCGTCTTCGTCTCAAACATTGAAAACTGAATTACATTTAGTTCTGAAACGGTAACAGTTTTTACTTTGGTTTTTTGCTTATATCTCGAAAACAGTTACTCCTATCAATTTTTATCTTTCTTTCAAAATTAAAGCTGATAACATTTCCTACAAAATAGTTATTTGCATTTTTCTTGTAGGACCAACCATAAGCGAGTTATAAAGTTGGATATAAATAATATTTAACAAAAACTTGCTTAAAAATAAAATGTTTGAAATACTGAAATTAAACTAAATTAATTGTGTCTAACACTTTAGTAGAGAAAAAAGAAAAAGACATAAAAGTCACCAAAGTCTTCAGAATCGTTTTTAGTCGTCATATTAATAACAATAACATTAATAATAATAATACTAATAGTACTAAATCTGCTTATATGCAAGCGCTTTATTAAGGTAACAGTTTTTTGGTTTCTTGCTTATATCTCGAAAACAGTTACTCCTATGAATTTTTGTCTTTTTTTCAAAATTAAAGCTGATAAAATTTCCTACAAAATAGTTATTTGCATTTTTCTTGTAGGACCAACCATAAACGAGTTATAGAGTTGGATATAAATAATATTTAACAAAAATTTGCTTTAAAATAAAATGTTTGAAAAACTGAAATTAAACTAATTTAATTGTGTCTAACACTTTAGTAGAGGAAAAAGGAAAAGACATAAAAGTCACTAAAGGTTTCAGAGTTGTCTTTAGTTGTCATATTAATAACAATAACATTAATAATAATAATACTAATAGTACTAAATTTGCTTATATGCAAACGTTTAATTAAGGTAACAGTGTTTTGGTTTCTTGCTTATATCTCAAAAACAGTTACTCCTATCAATTTTTATCTTTTTACTAAAATTCAAGCTGATAAAATTTCCTACAAAATAGTTATTTGCATTTTTCATGTAGGACTAACCATAAGCGAGATATATGATTGAAAATAATTAATATTTAAAAAAAAAGTGCTTTAACAGAAAATGTCTTGTGATTTAAAATACACTTAATTTATTGGGTCCAATACTTTGTTAGAAGAAAAAAGAAGTGACATAAAAGTCACTGAAGTCTTCAGAGTCGTTTTTAAATGCTGCAGTTTCGTCTTCGTCTCAAACATTGAAAACTGAATTACATTTTTGTTCAGTAACAGTCACAGTTTTCTTATTGGTTTTTTGCTTATATCTCGAAAACAGTTACTCCTATCAATTTTTATCTTTCTGTCAAAATTAAAGCTGATAAAATTTCCTACAAAATAGTTATTTGCATTTTTCTTGTAGGACCAACCATAAGCGAGTTATAGAGTTGGATATAAATAATATTTAACAAAAATTTGCTTTAAAATAAAATATTTGAAAAACTGAAATTAAACTAATTTAACTGTGTCTAACACTTTTGTAGAGGAAAAAGAAGAAGGCATAAAAGTCACTAAAGGTTTCAAAGTTGTCTTTAATCGTCATATTAATAACAATAACATTAATAATAATAATACTAATAGTACTAAATTTGCTTATATGCAAACGCTTAATTAAGGTAACAGTGTTTTGGTTTCTTGTTCATATCTCGAAAACAGTTACTCCTATCAACTTTTATTTTTTTACTAAAATTCAAGCTGATAAAATTTCCTACAAAATAATTATTTGCATTTTTTATGTAGGACTAACCATAAGCGAGATATAAGATTGAAAATAATTAATATTTAAAAAAGAAGTGCTTTAACAAAAAATGTCTTGTGATTTAAAATACACTTAATTTATTAGGTCCAATACTTTATTAGAAAAAAAGGGGGTGACATATAAGTCACTGAAGTCTTCAGAGTCGATTTTAAATGCTGCATTTTCGTCTTCGTCTCAAACATTGAAAACTGAATTACATTTTTGTTCTGAAACGGTAACAGTTTTTACTTTCGTTTTTTGCTTATATCTCGAAAACAGTTACTCCTATCAATTTTTAACTTTCTTTCAAAATTAAAGCTGATAACATTTCCTACAAAATAGTTATTTGCATTTTTCTTGTAGGACCAACCATAAGCGAGTTATAAAGTTGGATATAAATAATATTTAACAAAAACTTGCTTAAAAATAAAATGTTAGAAATACTGAAATTAAACTAAATTAATTGTGTCTAACACTTTAGTAGAGAAAAAAGAAAAAGACATAAAAGTCACCAAAGTCTTCAGAATCGTTTTTAGTCGTCATATTAATAACAATAACATTAATAATAATAATACTAATAGTACTAAATCTGCTTATATGCAAGCGCTTTATTAAGGTAACAGTTTTTTGGTTTCTTGCTTATATCTCGAAAACAGTTACTCCTATGAATTTTTGTTTTTTTTTCAAAATTAATGCTGATAAAATTTCCTACAAAATAGTTATTTGCATTTTTCTTGTAGGACCAACCATAAGCGAGTTATAGAGTTGGATATAAATAATTTTTAACAAAAATTTGCTTTAAAATAAAATATTTGAAAAACTGAAATTAAACTAATTTAATTGTGTCTAACACTTTAGTAGAGGAAAAAGGAAAAGACGTAAAAGTCACTAAAGGTTTCAGAGTTGTCTTTAGTTGTCATATTAATAACAATAACATTAATAATAATAATACTAATAGTACTAAATTTGCTTATATGCAAACGCTTAATTAAGGTAACAGTGTTTTGGTTTCTTGCTTATATCTCGAAAACAGTTACTCCTATCAATTTTTATCTTTTTACTGAAATTCAAGCTGATAAAATTTCCTACAAAATAGTTATTTGCATTTTTCATGTAGGACTAACCATAAGCGAGATATATGATTGAAAATAATTAATATTTAAAAAAAAAGTGCTTTAACAGAAAATGTCTTGTGATTTAAAATACACTTAATTTATTGGGTCCAATACTTTATTAGAAGAAAAAGGAAGTGACATAAAAGTCACTGAAGTCTTCAGAGTCGTTTTTAAATGCTGCAGTTTCGTCTTCGTCTCAAACATTGAAAACTGAATTACATTTTTGTTCAGTAACAGTCACAGTTTTCTTATTGGTTTTTTGCTTATATCTCGAAAACAGTTACTCCTATCAATTTTTATCTTTCTGTCAAAATTAAAGCTGATAAAATTTCCTACAAAATAGTTATTTGCATTTTTCTTGTAGGACCAACCATAAGCGAGTTATAGAGTTGGATATAAATAATATTTAACAAAAACTTGCTTAAAAATAAAATGTTTGAAATACTGAAATTAAACTAAATTAATTGTGTCTAACACTTTAGTAGAGAAAAAAGAAAAGGACATAAAAGTCACCAAAGTCTTCAGAATCGTTTTTAGTCGTCATATTAATAACAATAACATTAATAATAATAATACTAATAGTACTAAATCTGCTTATATGCAAGCGCTTTATTAAGGTAACAGTTTTTTGGTTTCTTGCTTATATCTCGAAAACAGTTACTCCTATAAATTTTTGTCTTTTTTTCAAAATTAAAGCTGATAAAATATTCTACAGAATAGTTATTTGCATTTTTCTTGTAGGACCAACCATAAGCGAGTTATAAAGTTGGATATAAATAATATTTAACAAAAACTTGCTTTAAAATAAAATGTTTGAAAAACTGAAATTAAACTAATTTAATTGTGTCTAACACTTTAGTAGAGGAAAAAGAAGAAGACATAAAAGTCACTAAAGGTTTCAAAGTTGTCTTTAATCGTCATATTAATAACAATAACATTAATAATAATAATACTAATAGTACTAAATTTGCTTATATGCAAACGCTTAATTAAGGTAACAGTGTTTTGGTTTCTTGCTCATATCTCGAAAACAGTTACTTCTATCAATTTTTATCTTTTTACTAAAATTCAAGCTGATAAAATTTCCTACAAAATAGTTTTTTGCATTTTTTATGTAGGACTAACCATAAGCGAGATATAAGATTGAAAATAATTAATATTTAAAAAAGAAGTGCTTTAACAGAAAATGTCTTGTGATTTAACATACACTTAATTTATTAGGTCCAATACTTTATTAGAAAAAAAAGGGGGTGACATATAAGTCACTGAAGTCTTCAGAGTCGATTTTAAATGCTGCATTTTCGTCTTCGTCTCAAACATTGAAAACTGAATTACATTTTTGTTCTGAAACGGTAACAGTTTTTACTTTGGTTTTTTGCTTATATCTCGAAAACAGTTACTCCTATCAATTTTTATCTTTCTTTCAAAATTAAAGCTGATAACATTTCCTACAAAATAGTTATTTGCATTTTTCTTGTAGGACCAACCATAAGCGAGTTATAAAGTTGGATATAAATAATATGTAACAAAAACTTGCTTAAAAATAAAATGTTTGAAATACTGAAATTAAACTAAATTAATTGTGTCTAACACTTTAGTAGAGAAAAAAGAAAAGGACATAAAAGTCACCAAAGTCTTCAGAATCGTTTTTAGTCGTCATATTAATAACAATAACATTAATAATAATAATACTAATAGTACTAAATCTGCTTATATGCAAGCGCTTTATTAAGGTAACAGTTTTTTGGTTTCTTGCTTATATCTCGAAAACAGTTACTCCTATGAATTTTTGTCTTTCTTCCAAAATTAAAGCTGATAAAATATTCTACAGAATAGTTATTTGCATTTTTCTTGTAGGACCAACCATAAGCGAGTTATAGAGTTGGATATAAATAATATTTAACAAAAATTTGCTTTAAAATAAAATGTTTGAAAAACTGAAATTAAACTAATTTAACTGTGTCTAACACTTTAGTAGAGAAAAAAGGAAAAGACATAAAAGTCACTAAAGGTTTCAGAGTTGTCTTTAGTTGTCATATTAATAACAATAACATTAATAATAATAATACTAATAGTACTAAATTTGCTTATATGCAAACGCTTAATTAAGGTAACAGTGTTTTGGTTTCTTGCTTATATCTCGAAAACAGTTACTCCTATCAATTTTTATCTTTTTACTAAAATTCAAGCTGATAAAATTTCCTACAAAATAGTTATTTGCATTTTTCATGTAGGACTAACCATAAGCGAGATATATGATTGAAAATAATTTATATTTAAAAAAAAAGTGCTTTAACAGAAAATGTCTTGTGATTTAAAATACACTTAATTTATTGGGTCCAATACTTTATTAGAAGAAAAAGGAAGTGACATCAAAGTCACTGAAGTCTTCAGAGTCGTTTTTAAATGCTGCAGTTTCGTCTTCGTCTCAAACATTGAAAACCGAATTACATTTTTGTTCAGTAAAAGTCACAGTTTTTTTATTGGTTTTTTGCTTATATCTCGAAAACAGTTACTCCTATCAATTTTTATCTTTCTTTCAAAATTAAAGCTGATAAAATTTCCTACAAAATAGTTATTTGCATTTTTCTTGTAGGACCAACCATAAGCGAGTTATAGAGTTGGATATAAATAATATTTAACAAAAATTTGCTTTAAAATAAAATGTTTGAAAAACTGAAATTAAACTAATTTAATTGTGTCTAACACTTTAGTAGAGGAAAAAGAAGAAGACATAAAAGTCACTAAAGGTTTCAAAGTTGTCTTTAATCGTCATATTAATAACAAAAACATTAATAATAATAATACTAATAGTACTAAATTTGCTTATATGCAAACGCTTAATTAAGGTAACAGTGTTTTGGTTTCTTGCTCATATCTCGAAAACAGTTACTCCTATCAATTTTTATCTTTTTACTAAAATTCAAGCTGATAAAATTTCCTACAAAATAGTTATTTGCATTTTTTATGTAGGACTAACCATAAGCGAGATATAAGATTGAAAATAATTAATATTTAAAAAAGAAGTGCTTTAACAGAAAATGTCTTGTGATTTAAAATACACTTAATTTATTAGGTCCAATACTTTATTAGAAAAAAAAGGGGGTGACATATAAGTCACTGAAGTCTTCAGAGTCGATTTTAAATGCTGCATTTTCGTCTTCGTCTCAAACATTGAAAACTGAATTACATTTTTGTTCTGAAACGGTAACAGTTTTTACTTTGGTTTTTTGCTTATATCTCGAAAACAGTTACTCCTATCAATTTTTATCTTTCTTTCAAAATTAAAGCTGATAACATTTCCTACAAAATAGTTATTTGCATTTTTCTTGTAGGACCAACCATAAGCAAGTTATAGAGTTGGATATAAATAATATATAACAAAAATTTGCTTTAAAATAAAATGTTTGAAAAACTGAAATTAAACTAATTTAACTGTGTCTAACACTTTAGTAGAGGAAAAAGGAAAAGACATAAAAATCACTAAAAGTTTCAGAGTTGTCTTTAGTTGTCATATTAATAACAATAACATTAATAATAATACTAATAGTACTAAATTTGCTTATATGCAAACGCTTAATTAAGGTAACAGTGTTTTGGTTTCTTGCTTATATCTCGAAAACAGTTACTCCTATCAATTTTTATTTTTTTACTAAAATTCAAGCTGATAAAATTTCCTACAAAATAGTTATTTGCATTTTTCATGTAGGACTAACCATAAGCGAGATATGAGTTTGAAAATAATTAATATTTAAAAAAAAAGTGCTTTAACAGAAAATGTCTTGTGATTTAAAATACACTTAATTTATTAGGTCCAATACTTTATTAGAAGAAAAAGGGGGTGACATATAAGTCACTGAAGTCTTCAGAGTCGATTGTAAATGCTGCATTTTCGTCTTCGTCTCAAACATTGAAAACTGAATTACATTTTTGTTCTGAAACGGTAACAGTTTTCACTTTGGTTTTTTGCTTATATCTCGAAAACAATTACTCCTATCAGTTTTTATTTTTTTTTTAAATAAAGCTGATAAAATTTCCTACAAAATAGTTATTTGCATTTTTCTTGTAGGACCAACCATCAGCGAGTTATAAAGTTGGATATAAATATTATTTAACAAAAACTTGCTTAAAAATTAAATGTTTGAAATACTGAAATTAAACTAAATTAATTGTGTCTAACACTTTAGTAGAGAAAAAAGAAAAAGACATAAAAGTTACCAAAGTCTTCAGAATCGTTTTTAGTCGTCATATTAATAACAATAACATTAATAATAATAATACTAATAATAATACTATTATTATTAATAATAATACGAAGACGAAAATGCAGCATTTACAATCGATTCTGATGACTTCAGTGACTTATATGTCACCCCCTTTTTCTTCTAATAAAGTATTGGACCTAATAAATTAAGTGTATTTTAAATCACAAGACATTTTCTGTTAAAGCACTTTTTTTAAATATTAATTATTTTCAAACTTATATCTCGCTTATGGTTAGTCCTACATGAAAAATGCAAATAACTATTTTGTAGGAAATTTTATCAGCTTGAATTTTAGTAAAAAGATAAAAATTGATAGGAGTAACTGTTTTCGAGATATAAGCAAGAAACCAAAACACTGTTACCTTAATTAAGCGTTTGCATATAAGCAAATTTAGTACTATTAGTATTATTATTATTAATGTTATTGTTATTAATATGACAACTAAAGACAACTCTGAAACCTTTAGTGACTTTTATGTCTTTTCCTTTTTCCTCTACTTAAGTGTTAGACACAGTTAAATTAGTTTAATTTCAGTTTTTCAAACATTTTATTTTAAAGCAAATTTTTGTTATATATTATTTATATCCAACTCTATAACTCGCTTATGGTTGGTCCTACAAGAAAAATGCAAATAATTAATTTGTAGAATATTTTATCAGCTTTAATTTTGAAAGAAAGACAAAAATTCATAGGAGTAACTGTTTTCGAGATATAAGCAAGAAACCAAAAAACTGTTACCTTAATAAAGCGCTTGCATATAAGCAGATTTAGTACTGTTAGTATTATTATTATTAATGTTATTGTTATTAATATGACGACTAAAAACGATTCTGAAGACTTTGGTGACTTTTATGTCTTTTTCTTTTTTCTCTACTAAAGTGTTAGACACAATTAATTTAGTTTAATTTCAGTATTTCAAACATTTTATTTTTAAGCAAGTTTTTGTTAAATATTATTTATATCCAACTTTATAACTCGCTTATGGTTGGTCCTACAAGAAAAATGCAAATAACTATTTTGTAGGAAATATTATCAGCTTTAATTTTGAAAGAAAGATAAAAATTGATAGGAGTAACTGTTTTCGAGATATAAGCAAAAAACCAAAGTAAAAACTGTTACCGTTTCAGAACAAAAATGTAATTTAGTTTTCAATGTTTGAGACGAAGACGAAAATGCAGCATTTAAAATCGACTCTGAAGACTTCAGTGACTTATATGTCACCCCCTTTTTTTTCTAATAAAGTATTGGACCTAATAAATTAAGTGTATTTTAAATCACAAGACATTTTCTGTTAAAGCACTTCTTTTTTAAATATTAATTATTTTCAATCTTATATCTCGCTTATGGTTAGTCCTACATAAAAAATGCAAATAACTATTTTGTAGGAAATTTTATCAGCTTGAATTTTAGTAAAAAAATAAAAATTGATAGGAGTAACTGTTTTCGAGATATGAGCAAGAAACCAAAACACTGTTACCTTAATTAAGCGTTTGCATATAAGCAAATTTAGTACTATTAGTATTATTATTATTAATGTTATTGTTATTAATATGACAACTAAAGACAACTCTGAAACCTTTAGTGACTTTTATGTCTTTTCCTTTTTCCTCTACTAAAGTGTTAGACACAGTTAAATTAGTTTAATTTCAGTTTTTCAAACATTTTATTTTAAAGCAAATTTTTGTTATATATTATTTATATCCAACTCTATAACTCGCTTATGGTTGGTCCTACAAGAAAAATGCAAATAATTAATTTGTAGAATATTTTATCAGCTTTAATTTTGAAAGAAAGACAAAAATTCATAGGAGTAACTGTTTTCGAGATATAAGCAAGAAACCAAAAAACTGTTACCTTAATAAAGCGCTTGCATATAAGCAGATTTAGTACTGTTAGTATTATTATTATTAATGTTATTGTTATTAATATGACGACTAAAAACGATTCTGAAGACTTTGGTGACTTTTATGTCTTTTTCTTTTTTCTCTACTAAAGTGTTAGACACAATTAATTTAGTTTAATTTCAGTATTTCAAACATTTTATTTTTAAGCAAGTTTTTGTTAAATATTATTTATATCCAACTTTATAACTCGCTTATGGTTGGTCCTACAAGAAAAATGCAAATAACTATTTTGTAGGAAATATTATCAGCTTTAATTTTGAAAGAAAGATAAAAATTGATAGGAGTAACTGTTTTCGAGATATAAGCAAAAAACCAAAGTAAAAACTGTTACCGTTTCAGAACAAAAATGTAATTTAGTTTTCAATGTTTGAGACGAAGACGAAAATGCAGCATTTAAAATCGACTCTGAAGACTTCAGTGACTTATATGTCACCCCCTTTTTTTTCTAATAAAGTATTGGACCTAATAAATTAAGTGTATTTTAAATCACAAGACATTTTCTGTTAAAGCACTTCTTTTTTAAATATTAATTATTTTCAATCTTATATCTCGCTTATGGTTAGTCCTACATAAAAAATGCAAATAACTATTTTGTAGGAAATTTTATCAGCTTGAATTTTAGTAAAAAAATAAAAATTGATAGGAGTAACTGTTTTCGAGATATAAGCAAGAAACCAAAACACTGTTACCTTAATTAAGCGTTTGCATATAAGCAAATTTAGTACTATTAGTATTATTATTATTAATGTTATTGTTATTAATATGACAACTAAAGACAACTCTGAAACCTTTAGTGACTTTTATGTCTTTTCCTTTTTCCTCTACTAAAGTGTTAGACACAGTTAAATTAGTTTAATTTCAGTTTTTCAAACATTTTATTTTAAAGCAAATTTTTGTTATATATTATTTATATCCAACTCTATAACTCGCTTATGGTTGGTCCTACAAGAAAAATGCAAATAATTAATTTGTAGAATATTTTATCAGCTTTAATTTTGAAAGAAAGACAAAAATTCATAGGAGTAACTGTTTTCGAGATATAAGCAAGAAACAAAAAAACTGTTACCTTAATAAAGCGCTTGCATATAAGCAGATTTAGTACTGTTAGTATTATTATTATTAATGTTATTGTTATTAATATGACGACTAAAAACGATTCTGAAGACTTTGGTGACTTTTATGTCTTTTTCTTTTTTCTCTACTAAAGTGTTAGACACAATTAATTTAGTTTAATTTCAGTATTTCAAACATTTTATTTTTAAGCAAGTTTTTGTTAAATATTATTTATATCCAACTTTATAACTCGCTTATGGTTGGTCCTACAAGAAAAATGCAAATAACTATTTTGTAGGAAATATTATCAGCTTTAATTTTGAAAGAAAGATAAAAATTGATAGGAGTAACTGTTTTCGAGATATAAGCAAAAAACCAAAGTAAAAACTGTTACCGTTTCAGAACAAAAATGTAATTTAGTTTTCAATGTTTGAGACGAAGACGAAAATGCAGCATTTAAAATCGACTCTGAAGACTTCAGTGACTTATATGTCACCCCCTTTTTTTTCTAATAAAGTATTGGACCTAATAAATTAAGTGTATTTTAAATCACAAGACATTTTCTGTTAAAGCACTTCTTTTTTAAATATTAATTATTTTCAATCTTATATCTCGCTTATGGTTAGTCCTACATAAAAAATGCAAATAACTATTTTGTAGGAAATTTTATCAGCTTGAATTTTAGTAAAAAAATAAAAATTGATAGGAGTAACTGTTTTCGAGATATGAGCAAGAAACCAAAACACTGTTACCTTAATTAAGCGTTTGCATATAAGCAAATTTAGTTCTATTAGTATTATTATTATTAATGTTATTGTTATTAATATGACGATTAAAGACAACTTTGAAACCTTTAGTAACTTTTATGTCGTCTTCTTTTTCCTCTACTAAAGTGTTAGACACAATTAAGTTAGTTTAATTTCAGTTTTTCAAACATTTTATTTTAAAGCAAATTTTTGTTAAATATTATTTATAACCAACTCTATAACTCGCTTATGGTTGGTCCTACAAGAAAAATGCAAATAACTATTTTGTAGGAAATTTTATCAGCTTTAATTTTGAAAAAAAGATAAAAATTGATAGGAGTAACTGTTTTCGAGATATAAGCAAAAAACCAATAAGAAAACTGTGACTGTTACTGAACAAAAATGTAATTCGGCTTTCAATGTTTGAGACGAAGACGAAACTGCAGCATTTAAAAACGACTCTGAAGACTTCAGTGACTTTTATGTCACTTCCTTTTTCTTCTAATAAAGTATTGGACCCAATAAATTAAGTGTATTTTAAATCACAAGACATTTTCTGTTAAAGCACTTCTTTTTTAAATATTAATTATTTTCAATCTTATATCTCGCTTATGGTTAGTCCTACATAAAAAATGCAAATAACTATTTTGTAGGAAATTTTATCAGCTTGAAATTTAGTAAAAAGATAAAAATTGATAGGAGTAACTGTTTTCGAGATATAAGCAAGAAACCAAAACACTGTTACCTTAATTAAGCGTTTGCATATAAGCAAATTTAGTACTATTAGTATTATTATTATTAATGTTATTGTTATTAATATGACAACTAAAGACAACTCTGAAACCTTTAGTGACTTTTATGTCTTTTCCATTTTTCTCTACTAAAGTGTTAGACACAGTTAAATTAGTTTAATTTCAGTTTTTCAAACATTTTATTTTAAAGCAAATTTTTGTTAAATATTATTTATATCCAACTCTATAACTCGCTTATGGTTGGTCCTACAAGAAAAATGCAAATAACTATTTTGTAGAATATTTTATCAGCTTTAATTTTGAAAGAAAGACAAAAATTCATAGGAGTAACTGTTTTCGAGATATAAGCAAGAAACCAAAAAACTGTTACCTTAATAAAGCGCTTGCATATAAGCAGATTTAGTACTATTAGTATTATTATTATTAATGTTATTGTTATTAATATGACGACTAAAAACGATTCTGAAGACTTTGGTGACTTTTATGTCTTTTTCTTTTTTCTCTACTAAAGTGTTAGACACAATTAATTTAGTTTAATTTCAGTATTTCAAACATTTTATTTTTAAGCAAGTTTTTGTTAAATATTATTTATATCCAACTTTATAACTCGCTTATGGTTGGTCCTACAAGAAAAATGCAAATAACTATTTTGTAGGAAATGTTATCAGCTTTAATTTTGAAAGAAAGATAAAAATTGATAGGAGTAACTGTTTTCGAGATATGAGCAAGAAACCAAAACACTGTTACCTTAATTAAGCGTTTGCATATAAGCAAATTTAGTACTATTAGTATTATTATTATTAATGTTATTGTTATTAATATGACGATTAAAGACAACTTTGAAACCTTTAGTGACTTTTATGTCTTCTTCTTTTTCTTCTACTAAAGTGTTAGACACAATTAAATTAGTTTAATTTCAGTTTTTCAAACATTTTATTTTAAAGCAAATTTTTGTTAAATATTATTTATATCCAACTCTATAACTCGCTTATGGTTGGTCCTACAAGAAAAATGCAAATAACTATTTTGTAGGAAATTTTATCAGCTTTAATTTTGACAGAAAAATAAAAATTGATAGGAGTAACTGTTTTCGAGATATAAGCAAAAAACCAATAAGAAAACTGTGACTGTTACTGAACAAAAATGTAATTCAGTTTTCAATGTTTGAGACGAAGACGAAACTGCAGCATTTAAAAACGACTCTGAAGACTTCAGTGACTTTTATGTCACTTCCTTTTTCTTCTAATAAAGTATTGGACCCAATAAATTAAGTGTATTTTAAATCACAAGACATTTTCTGTTAAAGCACTTTTTTTTTAAATATTAATTATTTTCAATCATATATCTCGCTTATGGTTAGTCCTACATGAAAAATGCAAATAACTATTTTATAGGAAATTTTATCAGCTTGAATTTTAGTAAAAAGATAAAAATTGATAGGAGTAACTGTTTTCGAGATATAAGCAAGAAACCAAAACACTGTTACCTTAATTAAGCGTTTGCATATAAGCAAATTAAGTACTATTAGTATTATTATTATTAATGTTATTGTTATTAATATGACAACTAAAGACAACTCTGAAACCTTTAGTGACTTTTATGTCTTTTCCTTTTTCCTCTACTAAAGTGTTAGACACAATTAAATTAGTTTAATTTCAGTTTTTCAAACATTCTATTTTAAAGCAAATTTTTGTTAAAAATTATTTATATCCAACTCTATAACTCGCTTATGGTTGGTCCTACAAGAAAAATGCAAATAACTACTTTGTAGGAAATTTTATCAGCTTTAATTTTGAAAAAAAGACAAAAATTCATAGGAATAACTGTTTTCGAGATATAAGCAAGAAACCAAAAAACTGTTACCTTAATAAAGCGCTTGCATATAAGCAGATTTAGTACTATTAGTATTATTATTATTAATGTTATTGTTATTAATATGACGACTAAAAACGATTCTGAAGACTTTGGTGACTTTTATGTCTTTTTCTTTTTTCTCTACTAAAGTGTTAGACACAATTAATTTAGTTTAATTTCAGTATTTCAAACATTTTATTTTTAAGCAAGTTTTTGTTAAATATTATTTATATCCAACTTTATAACTCGCTTATGGTTGGCCCACAAGAAAAATGCAAATAACTATTTTGTAGGAAATGTTATCAGCTTTAATTTTGAAAGAAAGATAAAAATTGATAGGAGTAACTGTTTTCGAGATATAAGCAAAAAACCAATGTAAAAACTGTTACCGTTTCAGAACAAAAATGTAATTCAGTTTTCAATGTTTGAGACGAAGACGAAAATGCAGCATTTAAAATCGACTCTGAAGACTTCAGTGACTTATATGTCACCCCCTTTATTTCTAATAAAGTATTGGACCTAATAAATTAAGTGTATTTTAAATCACAAGACATTTTCTGTTAAAGCACTTCTTTTTTAAATATTAATTATTTTCAATCTTATATCTCGCTTATGGTTAGTCCTACATAAAAAATGCAAATAATTATTTTGTAGGAAATTTTCTCAGCTTGAATTTTAGTAAAAAAATAAAAGTTGATAGGAGTAACTGTTTTCGAGATATGAGCAAGAAACCAAAACACTGTTACCTTAATTAAGCGTTTGCATATAAGCAAATTTAGTACTATTAGTATTATTATTATTAATGTTATTGTTATTAATATGACGATTAAAGACAACTTTGAAACCTTTAGTGACTTTTATGTCTTCTTCTTTTTCCTCTACTAAAGTGTTAGACACAATTAAATTAGTTTAATTTCAGTTTTTCAAACATTTTATTTTAAAGCAAATTTTTGTTAAATATTATTTATATCCAACTCTATAACTCGCTTATGGTTGGTCCTACAAGAAAAATGCAAATAACTATTTGGAGGAAATTTTATCAGCTTTAATTTTGAAAAAAAGATAAAAATTGATAGGGGTAACTGTTTTCGAGATATAAGCAAGAAACCAAAAAACTGTTACCTTAATAAAGCGCTTGCATATAAGCAGATTTAGTACTATTAGTATTATTATTATTAATGTTATTGTTATTAATATGACGACTAAAAACGATTCTGAAGACTTTGGTGACTTTTATGTCTTTTTCTTTTTTCTCTACTAAAGTGTTAGACTCAATTAATTTAGTTTAATTTCGGTTTTTCAAACATTTTATTTAAAGCAAATTTTTGTTAAATATTATTTATATCCAACTCTATAACTCGCTTACGGTTGGTACTACAAGAAAAATGCAAACAACTATTTTGTAGGAAGCTTTATCAGCTTTAATTTTAAAAGAAAGATAAAAATTGATAGGAGTAACTGTTTTCGAGATATAAGCAAAAAACCAATAAGAAAACTGTAACAGTTACTGAACAAAAATGTAATTCAGTTTTCAATGTTTGAGACGAAGACGAAAATGCAGCATTTACAAACGACTCTAAAGACTTCAGTGACCTTTCTGTCACCTCTTTTTTCTTCTAATAAAGTATTGGACCCAATAAATTAAGTGTATTTTAAATCACAAGACATTTTCTGTTGAAGCACTTTTTTTTAAATTTTAATTATTTTCAAACTTATATCTCGCTTATGGTTAGTCCTACATTAAAAATGCAATTAACTATTTTGTTGAAAATTTTATCAGCTTTAATTTTAGTAAAAAGATAAAAATTGATAGGAGTAACTGTTTTCGAGATATAAGCAAGAAACCAAAACACTGTTACCTTAATTAAGCGTTAGCATATAAGCAAATTTAGTACTATTAGTATTATTATTAATGTTATTGTTATTAATATTACGATTAAAGACAACTTTGAAACCTTTAGTGACTTTTATGTCTTCTTCTTTTTCCTCTACTAAAGTGTTAGACACAATTAAATTAGTTTAATTTCAGTTTTTCAAACATTTTATTTTAAAGCAAATTTTTGTTAAATATTATTTATATCCAACTCTATAACTCGCTTATGGTTGGTCCTACAAGAAAAATGCAAATAACTATTTTGTAGGAAATTTTATCAGCTTTAATTTTAAAAAAAAGATAAAAATTGATAGGAGTAACTGTTTTCGAGATATAAGCAAAAAACCAATAAGAAAACTGTGACTGTTACTGAACAAAAATGTAATTCGGTTTTCAATGTTTGAGACGAAGACGAAACTGCAGCATTTAAAAACGACTCTGAAGACTTCAGTGACTTTTATGTCACTTCCTTTTTCTTCTAATAAAGTATTGGACCCAATAAATTAAGTGTATTTTAAATCACAAGACATTTTCTGTTAAAGCACTTTTTTTTTAAATATTAATTATTTTCAATCATATATCTCGCTTATGGTTAGTCCTACATGAAAAATGCAAATAACTATTTTGTAGGAAATTTTATCAGCTTGAATTTTAGTAAAAAGATAAAAATTGATAGGAGTAACTGTTTTCGAGATATAAGCAAGAAACCAAAACACTGTTACCTTAATTAAGCGTTTGCATATAAGCAAATTTAGTACTATTAGTATTATTATTATTAATGTTATTGTTATTAATATGACAACTAAAGACAACTCTGAAACCTTTAGTGACTTTTATGTCTTTTCCTTTTTTCTCTACTAAAGTGTTAGACACAGTTAAATTAGTTTAATTTCAGTTTTTCAAACATTTTATTTTAAAGCAAATTTTTGTTAAATATTATTTATATCCAACTCTATAACTCGCTTATGGTTGGTCCTACAAGAAAAATGCAAACAACTATTTTGTAGAATATTTTATCAGCTTTAATTTTGAAAGAAAGACAAAAATTCATAGGAGTAACTGTTTTCGAGATATAAGCAAGAAACCAAAAAACTGTTACCTTAATAAAGCGCTTGCATATAAGCAGATTTAGTACTATTAGTATTATTATTATTAATGTTATTGTTATTAATATGACGACTAAAAACGATTCTGAAGACTTTGGTGACTTTTATGTCTTTTTCTTTTTTCTCTACTAAAGTGTTAGACACAATTAATTTAGTTTAATTTCAGTATTTCAAACATTTTATTTTTAAGCAAGTTTTTGTTAAATATGATTTATATCCAACTTTATAACTCGCTTATGGTTGGTCCTACAAGAAAAATGCAAATAACTATTTTGTAGGAAATGTTATCAGCTTTAATTTTGAAAGAAAGATAAAAATTGATAGGAGTAACTGTTTTCGAGATATAAGCAAAAAACCAAAGTAAAAACTGTTACCGTTTCAGAACAAAAATGTAATTCAGTTTTCAATGTTTGAGACGAAGACGAAAATGCAACATTTAAAATCGACTCTGAAGACTTCAGTGACTTATATGTCACCCCCTTTTTTTTTAATAAAGTATTGGACCTAATAAATTAAGTGTATTTTAAATCACAAGACATTTTCTGTTAAAGCACTTCTTTTTTAAATATTAATTATTTTCAATCTTATATCTCGCTTATGGTTAGTCCTACACAAAAAATGCAAATAACTATTTTGTAGGAAATTTTATCAGCTTGAATTTTAGTAAAAAAATAAAAATTGATAGGAGTAACTGTTTTTGAGATATGAGCAAGAAACCAAAACACTGTTACCTTAATTAAGCGTTTGCATATAAGCAAATTTAGTACTATTAGTATTATTATTATTAATGTTATTGTTATTAATATGACGATTAAAGACAACTTTGAAACCTTTAGTGACTTTTATGTCTTCTTCTTTTTCCTCTACTAAAGTGTTAGACACAATTAAATTAGTTTAATTTCAGTTTTTCAAACATTTTATTTTAAAGCAAATTTTTGTTAAATATTATTTATATCCAACTCTATAACTCGCTTATGGTTGGTCCTACAAGAAAAATGCAAATAACTATTTTGTAGGAAATTTTATCAGCTTTAATTTTGAAAGAAAGATAAAAATTGATAGGAGTAACTGTTTTCGAGATATAAGCAAAAAACCAATAAGAAAACTGTGACTGTTACTGAACAAAAATGTAATTCGGTTTTCAATGTTTGAGACGAAGACGAAACTGCAGCATTTAAAAACGACTCTGAAGACTTCAGTGACTTTTATGTCACTTCCTTTTTCTTCTAATAAAGTATTGGACCCAATAAATTAAGTGTATTTTAAATCACAAGACATTTTCTGTTAAAGCACTTTTTTTTTAAATATTAATTATTTTTAATCATATATCTCGCTTATGGTTAGTCCTACATGAAAAATGCAAATAACTATTTTGTAGGAAATTTTATCAGCTTAAATTTTAGTAAAAAGATAAAAATTGATAGGAGTAACTGTTTTCGAGATATAAGCAAGAAACCAAAACACTGTTACCTTAATTAAGCGTTTGCATATAAGCAAATTTAGTACTATTAGTATTATTATTATTAATGTTATTGTTATTAATATGACAACTAAAGACAACTCTGAAACCTTTTGTGACTTTTATGTCTTTTCCTTTTTTCTCTACTAAAGTGTTAGACACAGTTAAATTAGTTTAATTTCAGTTTTTCAAACATTTTATTTTAAAGCAAATTTTTGTTAAATATTATTTATATCCAACTCTATAACTCGCTTATGGTTGGTCCTACAAGAAAAATGCAAATAACTATTTTGTAGAATATTTTATCAGCTTTAATTTTGAAAGAAAGACAAAAATTCATAGGAGTAACTGTTTTCGAGATATAAGCAAGAAACCGAAAAACTGTTACCTTAATAAAGCGCTTGCATATAAGCAGATTTAGTACTATTAGTATTATTATTATTAATGTTATTGTTATTAATATGACGACTAAAAACGATTCTGAAGACTTTGGTGACTTTTATGTCTTTTTCTTTTTTCTCTACTAAAGTGTTAGACACAATTAATTTAGTTTAATTTCAGTATTTCAAACATTTTATTTTTAAGCAAGTTTTTGTTAAATATTATTTATATCCAACTTTATAACTCGCTTATGGTTGGTCCTACAAGAAAAATGCAAATAACTATTTTGTAGGAAATGTTATCAGCTTTAATTTTGAAAAAGAGATAAAAATTGATAGGAGTAACTGTTTTCGAGATATAAGCAAAAAACCAAAGTAAAAACTGTTACCGTTTCAGAACAAAAATGTAAATCAGTTTTCAATGTTTGAGACGAAGACGAAAATGCAGCATTTAAAATCGACTCTGAAGACTTCAGTGACTTATATGTCACCCCCTTTTTTTTTTTTAATAAAGTATTGGACCTAATAAATTAAGTGTATTTTAAATCACAAGACATTTTCTGTTAAAGCACTTCTTCTTTAAATATTAATTATTTTCAATCTTATATCTCGCTTATGGTTAGTCCTACATAAAAAATGCAAATAACTATTTTGTAGGAAATTTTATCAGCTTGAATTTTAGTGAAAAGATAAAAATTGATAGGAGTAACTGTTTTCGAGATATGAGCAAGAAACCAAAACACTGTTACCTTAATTAAGCGTTTGCATATAAACAAATTTAGTACTATTAGTATTATTATTATTAATGTTATTGTTATTAATATGACGATTAAAGACAACTTTGAAACCTTTAGTGACTTTTATGTCTTCTTCTTTTTCCTCTACTAAAGTGTTAGACACAATTAAATTAGTTTAATTTCAGTTTTTCAAACATTTTATTTTAAAGCAAATTTTTGTTAAATATTATTTATATCCAACTCTATAACTCGCTTATGGTTGGTTCTACAAGAAAAATGCAAATAACTATTTTGTAGGAAATTTTATCAGCTTTAATTTTGACAGAAAGATAAAAATTGATAGGAGTAACTGTTTTCGAGATATAAGCAAAAAACCAATAAGAAAACTGTGACTGTTACTGAACAAAAATGTAATTCGGTTTTCAATGTTTGAGACGAAGACGAAACTGCAGCATTTAAAAACGACTCTGAAGACTTCAGTGACTTTTATGTCACTTCCTTTTTCTTCTAATAAAGTATTGGACCCAATAAATTAAGTGTATTTTAAATCACAAGACATTTTCTGTTAAAGCACTTTTTTTTTAAATATTAATTATTTTCAATCATATATCTCGCTTATGGTTAGTCCTACATGAAAAATGCAAATAACTATTTTGTAGGAAATTTTATCAGCTTGAATTTTAGTAAAAAGATAAAAATTGATAGGAGTAACTGTTTTCGAGATATAAGCAAGAAACCAAAACACTGTTACCTTAATTAAGCGTTTGCATATAAGCAAATTTAGTACTATTAGTATTATTATTATTAATGTTATTGTTATTAATATGACAACTAAAGACAACTCTGAAACCTTTAGTGACTTTTATGTCTTTTCCTTTTTTCTCTACTAAAGTGTTAGACACAGTTAAATTAGTTTAATTTCAGTTTTTCAAACATTTTATTTTAAAGCAAATTTTTGTTAAATATTATTTATATCCAACTCTATAACTCGCTTATGGTTGGTCCTACAAGAAAAATGCAAACAACTATTTTGTAGAATATTTTATCAGCTTTAATTTTGAAAGAAAGACAAAAATTCATAGGAGTAACTGTTTTCGAGATATAAGCAAGAAACCAAAAAACTGTTACCTTAATAAAGCGCTTGCATATAAGCAGATTTAGTACTATTAGTATTATTATTATTAATGTTATTGTTATTAATATGACGACTAAAAACGATTCTGAAGACTTTGGTGACTTTTATGTCTTTTTCTTTTTTCTCTACTAAAGTGTTAGACACAATTAATTTAGTTTAATTTCAGTATTTCAAACATTTTATTTTTAAGCAAGTTTTTGTTAAATATGATTTATATCCAACTTTATAACTCGCTTATGGTTGGTCCTACAAGAAAAATGCAAATAACTATTTTGTAGGAAATGTTATCAGCTTTAATTTTGAAAGAAAGATAAAAATTGATAGGAGTAACTGTTTTCGAGATATAAGCAAAAAACCAAAGTAAAAACTGTTACCGTTTCAGAACAAAAATGTAATTCAGTTTTCAATGTTTGAGACGAAGACGAAAATGCAACATTTAAAATCGACTCTGAAGACTTCAGTGACTTATATGTCACCCCCTTTTTTTTTAATAAAGTATTGGACCTAATAAATTAAGTGTATTTTAAATCACAAGACATTTTCTGTTAAAGCACTTCTTTTTTAAATATTAATTATTTTCAATCTTATATCTCGCTTATGGTTAGTCCTACACAAAAAATGCAAATAACTATTTTGTAGGAAATTTTATCAGCTTGAATTTTAGTAAAAAAATAAAAATTGATAGGAGTAACTGTTTTTGAGATATGAGCAAGAAACCAAAACACTGTTACCTTAATTAAGCGTTTGCATATAAGCAAATTTAGTACTATTAGTATTATTATTATTAATGTTATTGTTATTAATATGACGATTAAAGACAACTTTGAAACCTTTAGTGACTTTTATGTCTTCTTCTTTTTCCTCTACTAAAGTGTTAGACACAATTAAATTAGTTTAATTTCAGTTTTTCAAACATTTTATTTTAAAGCAAATTTTTGTTAAATATTATTTATATCCAACTCTATAACTCGCTTATGGTTGGTCCTACAAGAAAAATGCAAATAACTATTTTGTAGGAAATTTTATCAGCTTTAATTTTGAAAGAAAGATAAAAATTGATAGGAGTAACTGTTTTCGAGATATAAGCAAAAAACCAATAAGAAAACTGTGACTGTTACTGAACAAAAATGTAATTCGGTTTTCAATGTTTGAGACGAAGACGAAACTGCAGCATTTAAAAACGACTCTGAAGACTTCAGTGACTTTTATGTCACTTCCTTTTTCTTCTAATAAAGTATTGGACCCAATAAATTAAGTGTATTTTAAATCACAAGACATTTTCTGTTAAAGCACTTTTTTTTTAAATATTAATTATTTTTAATCATATATCTCGCTTATGGTTAGTCCTACATGAAAAATGCAAATAACTATTTTGTAGGAAATTTTATCAGCTTAAATTTTAGTAAAAAGATAAAAATTGATAGGAGTAACTGTTTTCGAGATATAAGCAAGAAACCAAAACACTGTTACCTTAATTAAGCGTTTGCATATAAGCAAATTTAGTACTATTAGTATTATTATTATTAATGTTATTGTTATTAATATGACAACTAAAGACAACTCTGAAACCTTTTGTGACTTTTATGTCTTTTCCTTTTTTCTCTACTAAAGTGTTAGACACAGTTAAATTAGTTTAATTTCAGTTTTTCAAACATTTTATTTTAAAGCAAATTTTTGTTAAATATTATTTATATCCAACTCTATAACTCGCTTATGGTTGGTCCTACAAGAAAAATGCAAATAACTATTTTGTAGAATATTTTATCAGCTTTAATTTTGAAAGAAAGACAAAAATTCATAGGAGTAACTGTTTTCGAGATATAAGCAAGAAACCGAAAAACTGTTACCTTAATAAAGCGCTTGCATATAAGCAGATTTAGTACTATTAGTATTATTATTATTAATGTTATTGTTATTAATATGACGACTAAAAACGATTCTGAAGACTTTGGTGACTTTTATGTCTTTTTCTTTTTTCTCTACTAAAGTGTTAGACACAATTAATTTAGTTTAATTTCAGTATTTCAAACATTTTATTTTTAAGCAAGTTTTTGTTAAATATTATTTATATCCAACTTTATAACTCGCTTATGGTTGGTCCTACAAGAAAAATGCAAATAACTATTTTGTAGGAAATGTTATCAGCTTTAATTTTGAAAAAGAGATAAAAATTGATAGGAGTAACTGTTTTCGAGATATAAGCAAAAAACCAAAGTAAAAACTGTTACCGTTTCAGAACAAAAATGTAAATCAGTTTTCAATGTTTGAGACGAAGACGAAAATGCAGCATTTAAAATCGACTCTGAAGACTTCAGTGACTTATATGTCACCCCCTTTTTTTTTTTAATAAAGTATTGGACCTAATAAATTAAGTGTATTTTAAATCACAAGACATTTTCTGTTAAAGCACTTCTTCTTTAAATATTAATTATTTTCAATCTTATATCTCGCTTATGGTTAGTCCTACATAAAAAATGCAAATAACTATTTTGTAGGAAATTTTATCAGCTTGAATTTTAGTGAAAAGATAAAAATTGATAGGAGTAACTGTTTTCGAGATATGAGCAAGAAACCAAAACACTGTTACCTTAATTAAGCGTTTGCATATAAACAAATTTAGTACTATTAGTATTATTATTATTAATGTTATTGTTATTAATATGACGATTAAAGACAACTTTGAAACCTTTAGTGACTTTTATGTCTTCTTCTTTTTCCTCTACTAAAGTGTTAGACACAATTAAATTAGTTTAATTTCAGTTTTTCAAACATTTTATTTTAAAGCAAATTTTTGTTAAATATTATTTATATCCAACTCTATAACTCGCTTATGGTTGGTTCTACAAGAAAAATGCAAATAACTATTTTGTAGGAAATTTTATCAGCTTTAATTTTGACAGAAAGATAAAAATTGATAGGAGTAACTGTTTTCGAGATATAAGCAAAAAACCAATAAGAAAACTGTGACTGTTACTGAACAAAAATGTAATTCAGTTTTCAATGTTTGAGACGAAGACGAAACTGCAGCATTTAAAAACGACTCTGAAGACTTCAGTGACTTTTATGTCACTTCCTTTTTCTTCTAATAAAGTATTGGACCCAATAAATTAAGTGTATTTTAAATCACAAGACATTTTCTGTTAAAGCACTTTTTTTTTAAATATTAATTATTTTCAATCATATATCTCGCTTATGGTTAGTCCTACATGAAAAATGCAAATAACTATTTTGTAGGAAATTTTATCAGCTTGAATTTTAATAAAAAGATAATAATTGATAGGAGTAACTGTTTTCGAGATATAAGCAAGAAACCAAAACACTGTTACCTTAATTAAGCGTTTGCGTATAAGCAAATTTAGTACTATTAGTATTATTATTATTAATGTTATTGTTATTAATATGACAACTAAAGACAACTCTGAAATCTTTAGTGACTTTTATGTCTTTTTCTTTTTCCTCTACTAAAGTGTTAGACTCAATTAATTTAGTTTAATTTCGGTTTTTCAAACATTTTATTTTAAAGCAAATTTTTGTTAAATATTATTTATATCCAACTCTATAACTCGCTTATGGTTGGTCCTACAAAAAAATGCAAATAACTATTTTGTAGGAAATTTTATTAGCTTTAATTTTGAAAAAAAGATAAAAATTGATAGGAGTAACTGTTTTCGAGATATAAGCAAGAAACCAAAAAAATGTTACGTTAATTAAGCGTTTGCATATAAGCAAATTTAGTACTATTAGTATTATTATTATTAATGTTATTGTTATTAATATGACGACTAAAGACGACTCTGAAACATTTAGTGACTTTTATGTCTTCTCCTTTTTCCTCTAATAAAGTGTTAGACACAATTAATTTAGTTTAATTCCGGTTTATCAAGCATTTTATTTTAAAGCAAATTTTTGTTAAATATTATTTATATCCAACTCTATAACTCGTTTATGCTTGGTCCTACAAGAAAAATGTAAATAACTATTTTGTTGGAAATTTTATCAGCTTTAATTTTGAAAGAAAGATAAAATTGATAGGAGTAACTGTTTTCGAGATATAAGCAAAAAACCAATAAGAAAACTGTAACTGTTACTGAACCAAAATGTAATTCAGTTTTCAATGTTTGAGACGAAGTCAAAAATGCAGCATTTAAAAAGGACTCTGAAGACTTCAGTGACTTTTATGTCACCTCCTTTTTCTTCTAATAAAGAATTGGACCCAACAAATTAAGTGTATTTTAAATCACAAGACATTTTCTGTTAAAACACTTTTTTTTAATTAATAATTATTTTCAAACTTATATCTCGCTTATGGTTAGTTCTACATGAAAAATGCAAATAACTATTTTGTAGGAAATTTTATCACCTTTAATTTTGGTGAAAAAGTAAAAATTGATAGGAGTAACTGTTTTCGAGATATAGGCAAAAAACAAAAAAACTGTTACCTTAATTAAGCGCTTGCATATAAGCAAATTTAGTACTACTAGTATTGTTATTATAAATGTTATTGTTATTAATATGACGACTAAAGACAACTTTAAGACTTTAGTGACTTTTATGTCTCCTCCTTTTTCCTCTACTAAAGTGTTAGACACAATTAATTTAGTTTAATTTCGGTTTTTCAAACATTTTATTTTAAAGCAAATTTTTGTTAAATATTAAAAACTATAAAATGGCTTAGATTGCCTAAAAACACAGATCACACATGATCTTTTACATAAAAATGAGAAAACGCTCATGTAACACACAAAATAAGCTCCATTTTTCCTTTTTAAAAGTATTATTATTATTATTACTTTTGTTACTATTACTATTATTATTATTATTATTATTATTATTATTATTATTATTATTATTGTTATTATTATTATTATTATTATTATTATTATTATTATTATTAAAAACTTATATTAAACAGACAGAAAACGTCGTATTCTGACACACCTTAAAACACAGATCACACATGATCTTTTGCATAGAAATGAGAAAACGCTCATATAACACAAAATAAGCTTCATTTTGGCTTAGAAAACTAAGCTTACTTTTACTACTACTATTATTTTTATTTTTATTATTATTATTATAACTATTATTTTTATTATTATTATTACTATTATTATTATTATTATTATTATTATTATTATTATTATTATTATTATTATTATTTTTATTAATATTATTATTATTAAAGACCGATTATAACTTTTGTATAGTAAATGTTTTTATACCAGTTTTAAAATGAGTTATTAATTTTAGACAATTTCTTGCCTAAAAACACGGATCACAGATGATCTCTTGCATAGAAATGAGAAAACGCTCAGATAACACAAAATAAGCATCATTTTTGCTTAGAAAAACTAAGCTTTAATTTAGAAAGAAATTTATTATTATAAGTATTATTATCATTATTATTATTATTATTATTATTATTATTATTATTATTGTTTCTTTTATTACTATTATTATTATTATTATTATTATTATTATTATTATTATTATTATTATTATTAACTTTTGTATAGTAAATGTTTTTATACCAGTTTTAAAATGAGTTATTAATTTTATTCAATTTCTTGCCTAAAAACACAGATCACAGATGATCTCTTGCATAGAAATGAGAAAACGCTCATATAACACACAAAATAAGCATCATTTTTGCTTAGAAAAACTAAGCTTTAATTTAGAAAGAAATTCATTATTATAAGTATTATTATCATTATTATTATTATTATTATTATTATTATTATTATTATTATTATTATTATTACTATTATTATCATTATTATTACTATTATTATTATTATTATTATTATTATTATTATTATTATTAACTTTTGTATAGTAAATGTTTTTATACCAGTTTTAAAATGAGTTATTAATTTTAGACAATTTCTTGCCTAAAAATACAGATCACAGATGATTTCTTGCATAGAAATGAGAAAGCGCTCATATAACACACAAAATAAGCTTCATTTTTGCTTAGAAAAACTAAGCTTTAATTTAGAAAGAAATTCATTATTATAAGTATTATTATCATTATTATTATTATTATTATTATTATTATTACTATTACTATTATTATTATTATTATTATTACTATTATTATTATTATTATTATTATTATTATTATTATTATTATTATTATTATTATTATTATTATTATTATTATTATTATTATTATTATTATTATTATTAACTTTTGTATAGTAAATGTTTTTATACCAGTTTTAAAATGAGTTATTAATTTTAGACAATTTCTTGCCTAAAAATACAGATCACAGATGATTTCTTGCATAGAAATGAGAAAGCGCTCATATAACACACAAAATAAGCTTCATTTTTGCTTAGAAAACTAAGCTTACTTTTATTTCTATAATTATTTTTATTATTATTATTATTATTATTATTATTATTATTATTATTATTATTATTATTATTATTGTTATTATTATTATTATTATTATTATTATTATTATTATTATTATTGTTATTATTATTATTATTATTAAAAACTTATATTAAACAGACAGAAAACGTCGTATTCTGACACAAAAAAACGAATTACGTTATAGACTTGACGAGAACGGCGTATCTCGGACTCTTATAGGACTCTTATAGGGTCAAAAATTATCAGTTTGGATTAAAACAAATTATTTTTGTTGACTCTCAGTCTGAATTGTTCATCAGTTCAAACAAAAACGGCTTACTTTAGACGATCTTTTGCTTTGAACAAGAAAACTTACATCGAACAGACTAAAAACGTATTAATCTGGCATAAAAGAGCAATTTATGTATCACTTTGGATAAAGGCAGCTAATCCTATTCGTTTCATTGCTTAAAATAGACAAAATTGTTAATAAATCTAACAAAAACGCTGTATTCTAGCACAAAATACTAATTACATTATAGTTTCGACGAGAATAGCTTATTTGGAATGATTCTATGCTTCCAAACGAGTAAATTTTTAATAAACAGATGCCAAACATCATGTTTTGTCCTATAAAGACATTTTATATTGCAGTTTGTATTAAAACAAAATATTTTCGTTGATTCTTTGTTAGAAGCAGCAAACCTAACATTAAAGAATCTGAAAACTTTGTATTCGGACACAAACCACCGAATTTTGTTTCAGTTTAGACAAAAACGGTTGATTTTCGACAATATTTTGCTTTGAACAAGAAAGCTTATATCAAACTGACTAAAAACGTCTTATTTTAGCACAAAACAAAAGATTTGCGTTATAGTCTTAAAGCTGATTCATGCCACAGTTTGGATAAAAACCAATTATTTTTGTTAATTCATTGTTACAAACAAGAAACCTTACATCAAAGAAACTGAAAACCCCTTATTTAGGCACAGAAATTCGAATTACGTTTCAGTCTGGACAAAAACTGCTTATTTTAGACGATCCTTTGTTTTGAACACGAAAACTTACATTAAAAAGATTAAAAACGTCTTATTCTGGCTGAAAACTGCAAATTATATATTACTCTAGATAAAAGCAATTTATCCTGATTACTCCTTTACTTAGAATAGAGTAAACTTGTATAAAACTTAATGAAAACTTTAAATTTTGTCTCAAAGAAATAATTTACGTTATAGTTTTGACCAGCACTGTTTATTTCAAACGAAATTATGATTCGAAACTACTGAACTTTTATGGGGCAGATGCAAAACCACATATTACCATATAAAGCGTTGTTTTAAAGCAAAGTATTACCTTTTGCAACAAGAAATTTCACGTCAAAGAAACTGAAAACATCGTATCCATACATAAATATCTAATTACGTATCAGTTTAGGCAAATACAGCTTATTTTAAACGATTCCTTCCTATAAACAAGAAAAATTTTATCAAGCATATTGAAAACGTCTTATTCTCGAAAATAAGAGCAAATTATGTATCAGTTTTAACAAAAGCGGATTACTCTGTTTGATTCTATGCTTAGAGTAGAGTAAACTACTATAAAACGTAATGAAAACTCTATATTCAAGCTCAAAAGAACAAATTACGTTATAGTTTTGACAAAAAAAATATTTCGGACGATTACATACTTCGAAGTAAGCAAACTTTAATTGAACATGTGCAAAAGCTAATACTTTGCTTTAAAATAATGATTTATGTGGTAATATGGTATTTTGCATCTGTCCTATAAAAGTTTACCCGTTTCGCTCCATTGAATCATTAGAAATAAATTATTTTGACACAACAACAACACAAATAATTTGTTTTTGTTTAAACTGTAACATAAGTCGCTTTTATAAAACGAACTAAGACGTTTGGCATCTGTTTAGTGAAAGTTTTCTCGTTTGGGGGCATAAAATCGTTTGAAATTAACAGTTCTGGTCAAAACTATTACGTAAATTATTTCTTTGTATCACTTTAAAGATTTGCTTTATAGTCTTGACGAGAACTGTTAATTTCAAACGATTCTATGCTTTGAAACCAGTATACTTTCACTGAACAGAGGCAAAACGTCTGATTTCGCCTTTAAAAAACGATTTATGTCACAGTTTGGATTAAAACCAATGATTTTCGTTTATTCATTGTTACAAACAAGAAACCTTACATCAAAGAAACTGAAAACCTCTTATTCAGGCCCAGAAAATCAAATTACGTTTCAGTCTGGACACAAATTGCTTATTTTAGACGATTCTTTCTTTTGAACACGATAACTTACATTAAAAAGATTAAAAACGTCTTATTCTCAAACTGCAAATTATGTATTACTTTAGATAAAAGCAGTTTATCCTGATTACTCCTTTGCTTAGAATAGAGCAAACTTGTATAAAACTTAATGAAAACTTTAAATTTCGTCTCAAAGAAATAATTTACGTTATAGTTTTGACCAGAACTGTTAATTTCAGACGATTTTATGCCCCCAAACGAGAAAACTTTCACTAAACAGATGCCAAACGTCTTAGTTCGTTTTATAAAAATGACATGTTACAGTTTAAACAAAAAAATTATTTTCGTTGTTGTGTCAAAATAATTTATTTCGAATGATTCAATGGAGCGAAACGAGTAAACTTTTATAGGACAGATGCAAAATACCATATTACCACATAAATCGTTATTTTAAAGCAAAGTGTTAGCTTTTGCACTTGTTCAATTAAAGTTTGCTTACTTTGAAATATGTAGTCGTCCGAAATAATTTTTTTTTGTCAAAACTATAACGTAATTTGTTCTTTTGAGCTTGAATATAGAGTTTTCATTACGTTTTATAGTAGTTTACTCTACTCTAAGCATAGAATCAAACAGAGTAATCCGCTTTTGTTAAAACTGATACATAATTTGCTCTTATTTTCGAGAATAAGACATTTTCAATATGTTTGTTAAAATTTTTCTTGTTTATAGCAAGGAATCGTTTAAAATAAGCTGTATTTGCCTAAACTGATACGTAATTCGATATTTGTGCATGGATACGATGTTTTCAGTTTCTTTGACGTGAAATTTCTTGTTGCAAAAGGTAATACTTTGCTTTAAAACAACGCTTTATATGGTAATATGTGGTTTTGCATCTGCCCCATAAAAGTTCATTAGTTTCGAATCATAATTTCGTTTGAAATAAACAGTGCTGGTCAAAACTATAACGTAAATTATTTCTTTGAGACGAAATTTAAAGTTTTCATTAAGTTTTATACAAGTTTACTCTATTCTAAGTAAAGGAGTAATCAGGATAAATTGCTTTTATCTAGAGTAATATATAATTTGCAGTTTTCAGCCAGAATAAGACGTTTTTAATCTTTTTAATGTAAGTTTTCGTGTTCAAAACAAAGGATCGTCTAAAATAAGCAGTTTTTGTCCAGACTGAAACGTAATTCGAATTTCTGTGCCTAAATAAGGGGTTTTCAGTTTCTTTGATGTAAGGTTTCTTGTTTGTAACAATGAATTAACAAAAATAATTGGTTTTTATCCAAACTGTGGCATGAATCAGCTTTAAGACTATAACGCAAATCTTTTGTTTTGTGCTAAAATAAGACGTTTTTAGTCAGTTTGATATAAGCTTTCTTGTTCAAAGCAAAATATTGTCGAAAATCAACCGTTTTTGTCTAAACTGAAACAAAATTCGGTGGTTTGTGTCCGAATACAAAGTTTTCAGATTCTTTAATGTTAGGTTTGCTGCTTCTAACAAAGAATCAACGAAAATATTTTGTTTTAATACAAACTGCAATATAAAATGTCTTTATAGGACAAAACATGATGTTTGGCATCTGTTTAATAAAAATTTACTCGTTTGGAAGCATAGAATCATTCCAAATAAGCTATTCTCGTCGAAACTATAATGTAATTAGTATTTTGTGCTAGAATGCAGCGTTTTTGTTAGATTTATTAACAATTTTGTCTATTTTAAGCAATGAAACGAATAGGATTAGCTGCCTTTATTCAAAGTGATACATAAATTGCTCTTTTATGCCAGATTAATACGTTTTTAGTCTGTTCGATGTAAGTTTTCTTGTTCAAAGCAAAAGATCGTCTAAAGTAAGCCGTTTTTGTTTGAACTGATGAACAATTCAGACTGAGAGTCAACAAAAATAATTTGTTTTAATCCAAACTGATAATTTTTGACCCTATAAGAGTCCTATAAGAGTCCGAGATACGCCGTTCTCGTCAAGTCTATAACGTAATTCGTTTTTTTGTGTCAGAATACGACGTTTTCTGTCTGTTTAATATAAGTTTTTAATAATAATAATAACAATAATAATAATAATAATAATAATAATAATAATAATAATAATAATAATAATAATAATAATAATAATAATAATAATAATAATAATAATAATAATAATAATAATAATAATAATAATAATAATAATAATAATAATAATAGTAATAATAATAATAATAATAATAGTAATAAAAGAAATAATAATAATAATAATAATAATAATAATAATGATAATAATACTTATAATAATAAATTTCTTTCTAAATTAAAGCTTAGTTTTTCTAAGCAAAAATGATGCTTATTTTGTGTGTTATATGAGCGTTTTCTCATTTCTATGCAAGAGATCATCTGTGATCTGTGTTTTTAGGCAAGAAATTGAATAAAATTAATAACTCATTTTAAAACTGGTATAAAAACATTTACTATACAAAAGTTAATAATAATAATAATAATAATAATAATAATAATAATAATAATAGTAATAAAAAAAACAATAATAATAATAATAATAATAATAATAATAATAATAATAATAATAATAATAATAATAATACTTATAATAATAAATTTCTTTCTAAATTAAAGCTTAGTTTTTCTAAGCAAAAATGATGCTTATTTTGTGTTATCTGAGCGTTTTCTCATTTCTATGCAAGAGATCATCTGTGATCTGTGTTTTTAGGAAAGAAATTGTCTAAAATTAATAACTCATTTTAAAACTGGTATAAAAACATTTACTATACAAAAGTTATAATCGGTCTTTAATAATAATAATATTAATAATAATAATAATAATAATAATAATAATAATAATAATAATAATAATAATAGTAATAATAATAATAAAAATAATAGTAATAATAATAATAATAATAAAAATAAAAATAATAGTAGTAGTAAAAGTAAGCTTAGTTTTCTAAGCCAAAATGAAGCTTATTTTGTGTTATATGAGCGTTTTCTCATTTCTATGCAAAAGATCATGTGTGATCTGTGTTTTAAGTTGTGTCAGAATACGACGTTTTCTGTCTGTTTAATATAAGTTTTTAATAATAATAATAATAATAATAATAATAATAATAATAATAATAATAACAATAATAATAATAATAATAATAATAATAATAATAATAGTAATAGTAACAAAAGTAATAATAATAATAATACTTTTAAAAAGGAAAAATGGAGCTTATTTTGTGTGTTACATGAGCGTTTTCTCATTTTTATGCAAAAGATCATGTGTGATCTGTGTTTTTAGGCAATCTAAGCCATTTTATAGTTTTTAATATTTAACAAAAATTTGCTTTAAAATAAAATGTTTGAAAAACCGAAATTAAACTAAATTAATTGTGTCTAACACTTTAGTAGAGGAAAAAGGAGGAGACATAAAAAACTAAAGTCTTAAAGTTGTCTTTAGTCGTCATATTAAAAACAATAACATTTATAATAACAATACTAGTAGTACTAAATTTGCTTATATGCAAGCGCTTAATTAAGGTAACAGTTTTTTTGTTTTTTGCCTATATCTCGAAAACAGTTACTCCTATCAATTTTTACTTTTTCACCAAAATTAAAGGTGATAAAATTTCCTACAAAATAGTTATTTGCATTTTTCATGTAGAACTAACCATAAGCGAGATATAAGTTTGAAAATAATTATTAATTAAAAAAAAGTGTTTTAACAGAAAATGTCTTGTGATTTAAAATACACTTAATTTGTTGGGTCCAATACTTTATTAGAAGAAAAAAGAGGTGACATAAAAGTCACTGAAGTCTTCAGAGTCGTTTTTAAATGCTGCATTTTTGACTTCGTCTCAAACATTGAAAACTGAATTACATTTTTGTTCAGTAACAGTTACAGTTTTCTTATTGGTTTTTTGTTTATATCTCGAAAACAGTTACTCCTATCAAATTTTATCTTTCTTTCAAAATTAAAGCTGATAAAATTTCCAACAAAATAGTTATTTACATTTTTCTTGTAGGACCAAGCATAAACGAGTTATAGAGTTGGATATAAATAATATTTAACAAAAATTTGCTTTAAAATAAAATGCTTGAAAAACCGGAATTAAACTAAATTAATTGTGTCTAACACTTTATTAGAGGAAAAAGGAGAAGACATAAAAGTCACTAAATGTTTCAGAGTCGTCTTTAGTCGTCATATTAATAACAATAACATTAATAATAATAATACTAATAGTACTAAATTTGCTTATATGCAAACGCTTAATTAACGTAACATTTTTTTGGTTTCTTGCTTATATCTCGAAAACAGTTACTCCTATCAATTTTTATCTTTTTTTCAAAATTAAAGCTAATAAAATTTCCTACAAAATAGTTATTTGCATTTTTTTGTAGGACCAACCATAAGCGAGTTATAGAGTTGGATATAAATAATATTTAACAAAAATTTGCTTTAAAATAAAATGTTTGAAAAACCGAAATTAAACTAAATTAATTGAGTCTAACACTTTAGTAGAGGAAAAAGAAAAAGACATAAAAGTCACTAAAGGTTTCAGAGTTGTCTTTAGTTGTCATATTAATAACAATAACATTAATAATAATAATACTAATAGTACTAAATTTGCTTATATGCAAACGCTTAATTAAGGTAACAGTGTTTTGGTTTCTTGCTTATGTCTCGAAAACAGTTACTCCTATCAATTTTTATCTTTATACTAAAATTCAAGCTGATAAAATTTCCTACAAAATAGTTATTTGCATTTTTCATGTAGGACTAACCATAAGCGAGATATATGATTGAAAATAATTAATATTTAAAAAAAAAGTGCTTTAACAGAAAATGTCTTGTGATTTAAAATACACTTAATTTATTGGGTCCAATACTTTATTAGAAGAAAAAGGAAGTGACATAAAAGTCACTGAAGTCTTCAGAGTCGTTTTTAAATGCTGCAGTTTCGTCTTCGTCTCAAACATTGAAAACTGAATTACATTTTTGTTCAGTAACAGTCACAGTTTTCTTATTGGTTTTTTGCTTATATCTCGAAAACAGTTACTCCTATCAATTTTTATCTTTCTGTCAAAATTAAAGCTGATAAAATTTCCTACAAAATAGTTATTTGCATTTTTCCTGTAGGACCAACCATAAGCGAGTTATAGAGTTGGATATAAATAATATTTAACAAAAATTTGCTTTAAAATAAAATGTTTGAAAAACTGAAATTAAACTAATTTAATTGTGTCTAACACTTTAGTAGAGGAAAAAAAAGAAGACATAAAAGTCACTAAAGGTTTCAAAGTTGTCTTTAATCGTCATATTAATAACAATAACATTAATAATAATAATACTAATAGTACTAAATTTGCTTATATGCAAACGCTTAATTAAGGTAACAGTGTTTTGGTTTCTTGCTCATATCTCGAAAACAGTTACTCCTATCAATTTTTATCTTTTTACTGAAATTCAAGCTGATAAAATTTCCTACAAAATAGTTATTTGCATTTTTTATGTAGGACTAACCATAAGCGAGATATAAGATTGAAAATAATTAATATTTAAAAAAGAAGTGCTTTAACAGAAAATGTCTTGTGATTTAAAATACACTTAATTTATTAGGTTCAATACTTTATTAAAAAAAAAAAGGGGGTGACATATAAGTCACTGAAGTCTTCAGAGTCGATTTTAAATGCTGCATTTTCGTCTTCGTCTCAAACATTGAAAACTGAATTACATTTTTGTTCTGAAACGGTAACAGTTTTTACTTTGGTTTTTTGCTTATATCTCGAAAACAGTTACTCCTATCAATTTTTATCTTTCTTTCAAAATTAAAGCTGATAACATTTCCTACAAAATAGTTATTTGCATTTTTCTTGTAGGACCAACCATAAGCGAGTTATAAAGTTGGATATAAATAATATTTAACAAAAACTTGCTTAAAAATAAAATGTTTGAAATACTGAAATTAAACTAAATTAATTGTGTCTAACACTTTAGTAGAGAAAAAAGAAAAAGACATAAAAGTCACCAAAGTCTTCAAAATCGTTTTTAGTCGTCATATTGATAACAATAACATTAATAATAATAATACTAATAGTACTAAGTCTGCTTATATGCAAGCGCTTTATTAAGGTAACAGTTTTTTTGGTTTCTTGCTTATATCTCGAAAACAGTTACTCCTATGAATTTTTGTCTTTCTTTCAAAATTAATGCTGATAAAATATTCTACAAAATAGTTATTTGCATTTTTCTTGTAGGACCAACCATAAGCGAGTTATAGAGTTGGATATAAATAATATTTAACAAAAATTTGCTTTAAAATAAAATGTTTGAAAAACTGAAATTAAACTAATTTAACTGTGTCTAACACTTTAGTAGAGAAAAAAGGAAAAGACATAAAAGTCACTAAAGGTTTCAAAGTTGTCTTTAGTTGTCATATTAATAACAATAACATTAATAATAATAATACTAATAGTACTAAATTTGCTTATATGCAAACGCTTAATTAAGGTAACAGTGTTTTGGTTTCTTGCTTATATCTCGAAAACAGTTACTCCTATCAATTTTTATCTTTTTACTAAAATTCAAGCTGATAAAATTTCCTACAAAATAGTTATTTGCATTTTTCATGTAGGACTAACCATAAGCGAGATATATGATTGAAAATAATTAATATTTAAAAAAAAAGTGCTTTAACAGAAAATGTCTTGTGATTTAAAATACACTTAATTTATTGGGTCCAATACTTTATTAGAAGAAAAAGGAAGTGACATAAAAGTCACTGAAGTCTTCAGAGTCGTTTTTAAATGCTGCAGTTTCGTCTTTGTCTCAAACATTGAAAACCGAATTACATTTTTGTTCAGTAACAGTCACAGTTTTCTTATTGGTTTTTTGCTTATATCTCGAAAACAGTTACTCCTATCAATTTTTATCTTTTTTTCAAAATTAAAGCTGATAAAATTTCTTACAAAATAGTTATTTGCATTTTTCTTGTAGGACCAACCATAAGCGAGTTATAGAGTTGGATATAAATAATATTTAACAAAAATTTGCTTTAAAATAAAATGTTTGAAAAACTGAAATTAAACTAATTTAATTGTGTCTAACACTTTAGTAGAGGAAAAAGAAGAAGACATAAAAGTCACTAAAGGTTTCAAAGTTGTCTTTAATCGTAATATTAATAACAATAACATTAATAATAATAATACTAATAGTACTAAATTTGCTTATATGCAAACGCTTAATTAAGGTAACAGTGTTTTGGTTTCTTGCTTATATCTCGAAAACAGTTACTCCTATCAATTTTTATCTTTTTACTAAAATTAAAGCTGATAAAATTTCCTACAAAATAGTTAATTGCATTTTTAATGTAGGACTAACCATAAGCGAGATATAAGTTTGAAAATAATTAAAATTTAAAAAAAAGTGCTTCAACAGAAAATGTCTTGTGATTTAAAATACACTTAATTTATTGGGTCCAATACTTTATTAGAAGAAAAAAGAGGTGACAGAAAGGTCACTGAAGTCTTTAGAGTCGTTTGTAAATGCTGCATTTTCGTCTTCGTCTCAAACATTGAAAACTGAATTACATTTTTGTTCAGTAACTGTTACAGTTTTCTTATTGGTTTTTTGCTTATATCTCGAAAATAGTTACTCCTATCAATTTTTATCTTTCTTTTAAAATTAAAGCTGATAAAGCTTCCTACAAAATAGTTGTTTGCATTTTTCTTGTAGGACCAACCATAAGCGAGTTATAGAGTTGGATATAAATAATATTTAACAAAAATTTGCTTTAAATAAAATGTTTGAAAAACCGAAATTAAACTAAATTAATTGTGTCTAACACTTTAGTAGAGAAAAAAGAAAAAGACATAAAAGTCACCAAAATCTTCAGAATCGTTTTTAGTCGTCATATTAATAACAATAACGTTAATAATAATAATACTAATAGTACTAAATCTGCTTATATGCAAGCGCTTTATTAAGGTAACAGTTTTTTGGTTTCTTGCTTATATCTCGAAAACAGTTACTCCTATCAATTTTTATCTTTTTTTCAAAATTAAAGCTGATAAAATTTCCTACAAAATAGTTATTTGCATTTTTCTTGTAGGACCAACCATAAGCGAGTTATAGAGTTGGATATAAATAATATTTAACAAAAATTTGCTTTAAAATAAAATGTTTGAAAAACTTAAATTAAACTAATTTAATTGTGTCTAACACTTTAGTAGAGGAAAAAGAAGAAGACATAAAAGTCTCTAAAGGTTTCAAAATTGTCTTTAATCGTCATATTAATAACAATAACATTAATAATAATAATACTAATAGTACTAAATTTGCTTATATGCAAACGCTTAATTAAGGTAACAGTGTTTTGGTTTCTTGCTCATATCTCGAAAACAGTTACTCCTATCAATTTTTATCTTTTTACTAAAATTCAAGCTGATAAAATTTCCTACAAAATAATTATTTGCATTTTTTATGTAGGACTAACCATAAGCGAGATATAAGATTGAAAATAATTAATATTTAAAAAAGAAGTGCTTTAACAGAAAATGTCTTGTGATTTAAAATACACTTAATTTATTAGGTCCAATACTTTATTAGAAAAAAAGGGGGTGACATATAAGTCACTGAAGTCTTCAGAGTCGATTTTAAATGCTGCATTTTCGTCTTCGTCTCAAACATTGAAAACTGAATTATATTTTTGTTCTGAAACGGTAACAGTTTTTACTTTGGTTTTTTGCTTATATCTCGAAAACAGTTACTCCTATCAATTTTTATCTTTCTTTCAAAATTAAAGCTGATAACATTTCCTACAAAATAGTTATTTGCATTTTTCTTGTAGGACCAACCATAAGCGAGTTATAAAGTTGGATATAAATAATATTTAACAAAAACTTGCTTAAAAATAAAATGTTTGAAATACTGAAATTAAACTAAATTAATTGTGTCTAACACTTTAGTAGAGAAAAAAGAAAAAGACATAAAAGTCACCAAAGTCTTCAGAATCGTTTTTAGTCGTCATATTAATAACAATAACATTAATAATAATAATTCTAATAGTACTAAATCTGCTTATATGCAAGCGCTTTATTAAGGTAACAGTTTTTTGGTTTTTTGCTTATATCTCGAAAACAGTTACTCCTATTAATTTTTGTCTTTTTTTCAAAATTAAAGCTGATAAAATTTCCTACAAAATAGTTATTTGCATTTTTCTTGTAGGACCAACCATAAACGAGTTATAAAGTTGGATATAAATAATATTTAACAAAAATTTGCTTTAAAATAAAATGTTTGAAAAACTGAAATTAAACTAATTTAATTGTGTCTAACACTTTAGTAGAGGAAAAAGGAAAAGACATAAAAGTCACTAAAGGTTTCAGAGTTGTCTTTAGTTGTCATATTAATAACAATAACATTAATAATAATAATACTAATAGTACTAAATTTGCTTATATGCAAACGCTTAATTAAGGTAACAGTGTTTTGGTTTCTTGCTTATATCTCGAAAACAGTTACTCCTATCAATTTTTATCTTTTTACTAAAATTCAAGCTGATAAAATTTCCTACAAAATAGTTATTTGCATTTTTCATGTAGGACTAACCATAAGCGAGATATATGATTGAAAATAATTAATATTTAAAAAAAAAGTGCTTTAACAGAAAATGTCTTCTGATTTAAAATACACTTAATTTATTGGGTCCAATACTTTTTTAGAAGAAAATGGAAGTGACATAAAAGTCACTGAAGTCTTCAGAGTCGTTTTTAAATGCTGCAGTTTCGTCTTCGTCTCAAACATTGAAAACTGAATTACATTTTTGTTCAGTAACAGTCACAGTTTTCTTATTGGTTTTTTGCTTATATCTCGAAAACAGTTACTCCTATCAATTTTTATCTTTCTGTCAAAATTAAAGCTGATAAAATTTCCTACAAAATAGTTATTTGCATTTTTCTTGTAGGACCAACCATAAGCGAGTTATAGAGTTGGATATAAATAATATTTAACAAAAATTTGCTTTAAAATAAAATGTTTGAAAAACTGAAATTAAACTAATTTAATTGTGTCTAACACTTTAGTAGAGGAAAAAGAAGAAGACATAAAAGTCACTAAAGGTTTCAAAGTTGTCTTTAATCGTAATATTAATAACAATAACATTAATAATAATAATACTAATAGTACTAAATTTGCTTATATGCAAACGCTTAATTAAGGTAACAGTGTTTTGGTTTCTTGCTTATATCTCGAAAACAGTTACTCCTATCAATTTTTATCTTTTTACTAAAATTAAAGCTGATAAAATTTCCTACAAAATAGTTAATTGCATTTTTAATGTAGGACTAACCATAAGCGAGATATAAGTTTGAAAATAATTAAAATTTAAAAAAAAGTGCTTCAACAGAAAATGTCTTGTGATTTAAAATACACTTAATTTATTGGGTCCAATACTTTATTAGAAGAAAAAAGAGGTGACAGAAAGGTCACTGAAGTCTTTAGAGTCGTTTGTAAATGCTGCATTTTCGTCTTCGTCTCAAACATTGAAAACTGAATTACATTTTTGTTCAGTAACTGTTACAGTTTTCTTATTGGTTTTTTGCTTATATCTCGAAAATAGTTACTCCTATCAATTTTTATCTTTCTTTTAAAATTAAAGCTGATAAAGCTTCCTACAAAATAGTTGTTTGCATTTTTCTTGTAGGACCAACCATAAGCGAGTTATAGAGTTGGATATAAATAATATTTAACAAAAATTTGCTTTAAATAAAATGTTTGAAAAACCGAAATTAAACTAAATTAATTGTGTCTAACACTTTAGTAGAGAAAAAAGAAAAAGACATAAAAGTCACCAAAATCTTCAGAATCGTTTTTAGTCGTCATATTAATAACAATAACGTTAATAATAATAATACTAATAGTACTAAATCTGCTTATATGCAAGCGCTTTATTAAGGTAACAGTTTTTTGGTTTCTTGCTTATATCTCGAAAACAGTTACTCCTATCAATTTTTATCTTTTTTTCAAAATTAAAGCTGATAAAATTTCCTACAAAATAGTTATTTGCATTTTTCTTGTAGGACCAACCATAAGCGAGTTATAGAGTTGGATATAAATAATATTTAACAAAAATTTGCTTTAAAATAAAATGTTTGAAAAACTTAAATTAAACTAATTTAATTGTGTCTAACACTTTAGTAGAGGAAAAAGAAGAAGACATAAAAGTCTCTAAAGGTTTCAAAATTGTCTTTAATCGTCATATTAATAACAATAACATTAATAATAATAATACTAATAGTACTAAATTTGCTTATATGCAAACGCTTAATTAAGGTAACAGTGTTTTGGTTTCTTGCTCATATCTCGAAAACAGTTACTCCTATCAATTTTTATCTTTTTACTAAAATTCAAGCTGATAAAATTTCCTACAAAATAATTATTTGCATTTTTTATGTAGGACTAACCATAAGCGAGATATAAGATTGAAAATAATTAATATTTAAAAAAGAAGTGCTTTAACAGAAAATGTCTTGTGATTTAAAATACACTTAATTTATTAGGTCCAATACTTTATTAGAAAAAAAGGGGGTGACATATAAGTCACTGAAGTCTTCAGAGTCGATTTTAAATGCTGCATTTTCGTCTTCGTCTCAAACATTGAAAACTGAATTATATTTTTGTTCTGAAACGGTAACAGTTTTTACTTTGGTTTTTTGCTTATATCTCGAAAACAGTTACTCCTATCAATTTTTATCTTTCTTTCAAAATTAAAGCTGATAACATTTCCTACAAAATAGTTATTTGCATTTTTCTTGTAGGACCAACCATAAGCGAGTTATAAAGTTGGATATAAATAATATTTAACAAAAACTTGCTTAAAAATAAAATGTTTGAAATACTGAAATTAAACTAAATTAATTGTGTCTAACACTTTAGTAGAGAAAAAAGAAAAAGACATAAAAGTCACCAAAGTCTTCAGAATCGTTTTTAGTCGTCATATTAATAACAATAACATTAATAATAATAATTCTAATAGTACTAAATCTGCTTATATGCAAGCGCTTTATTAAGGTAACAGTTTTTTGGTTTTTTGCTTATATCTCGAAAACAGTTACTCCTATTAATTTTTGTCTTTTTTTCAAAATTAAAGCTGATAAAATTTCCTACAAAATAGTTATTTGCATTTTTCTTGTAGGACCAACCATAAACGAGTTATAGAGTTGGATATAAATAATATTTAACAAAAATTTGCTTTAAAATAAAATGTTTGAAAAACTGAAATTAAACTAATTTAATTGTGTCTAACACTTTAGTAGAGGAAAAAGGAAAAGACATAAAAGTCACTAAAGGTTTCAGAGTTGTCTTTAGTTGTCATATTAATAACAATAACATTAATAATAATAATACTAATAGTACTAAATTTGCTTATATGCAAACGCTTAATTAAGGTAACAGTGTTTTGGTTTCTTGCTTATATCTCGAAAACAGTTACTCCTATCAATTTTTATCTTTTTACTAAAATTCAAGCTGATAAAATTTCCTACAAAATAGTTATTTGCATTTTTCATGTAGGACTAACCATAAGCGAGATATATGATTGAAAATAATTAATATTTAAAAAAAAAGTGCTTTAACAGAAAATGTCTTCTGATTTAAAATACACTTAATTTATTGGGTCCAATACTTTTTTAGAAGAAAATGGAAGTGACATAAAAGTCACTGAAGTCTTCAGAGTCGTTTTTAAATGCTGCAGTTTCGTCTTCGTCTCAAACATTGAAAACTGAATTACATTTTTGTTCAGTAACAGTCACAGTTTTCTTATTGGTTTTTTGCTTATATCTCGAAAACAGTTACTCCTATCAATTTTTATCTTTCTGTCAAAATTAAAGCTGATAAAATTTCCTACAAAATAGTTATTTGCATTTTTCTTGTAGGACCAACCATAAGCGAGTTATAGAGTTGGATATAAATAATATTTAACAAAAATTTGCTTTAAAATAAAATGTTTGAAAAACTGAAATTAAACTAATTTAATTGTGTCTAACACTTTAGTAGAGGAAAAAGAAGAAGACATAAAAGTCACTAAAGGTTTCAAAGTTGTCTTTAATCGTCATATTAATAACAATAACATTAATAATAATAATACTAATAGTACAAAATTTGCTTATATGCAAACGCTTAATTAAGGTAACAGTGTTTTGGTTTCTTGCTCATATCTCGAAAACAGTTACTCCCATCAATTTTTATTTTTTTACTAAAATTTAATCTGATAAAATTTCCTACAAAATAGTTATTTGCATTTTTTATGTAGGACTAACCATAAGCGAGATATAAGATTGAAAATAATTAATATTTAAAAAAGAAGTGCTTTAACAGAAAATGTCTTGTGATTTAAAATACACTTAATTTATTAGGTCCAATACTTTATTAAAAAAAAAAGGGGGTGACATATAAGTCACTGAAGTCTTCAGAGTCGATTTTAAATGCTGCATTTTCGTCTTCGTCTCAAACATTGAAAACTGAATTACATTTTTGTTCTGAAACGGTAACAGTTTTTACTTTGGTTTTTTGCTTATATCTCGAAAACAGTTACTCCTATCAATTTTTATCTTTTTTTCAAAATTAAAGCTGATAACATTTCCTACAAAATAGTTATTTGCATTTTTCTTGTAGGACCAACCATAAGCGAGTTATAAAGTTGGATATAAATAATATTTAACAAAAACTTGCTTAAAAATAAAATGTTTGAAAAACTGAAATTAAACTAAATTAATTGTGTCTAACACTTTAGTAGAGAAAAAAGAAAAAGACATAAAAGTCACCAAAGTCTTCAGAATCGTTTTTAGTCGTCATATTAATAACAATAACATTAATAATAATAATACTAATAGTACTAAATCTGCTTATATGCAAGCGCTTTATTAAGGTAACAGTTTTTTGGTTTCTTGCTTATATCTCGAAAACAGTTACTCCTATGAATTTTTGTCTTTCTTTCAAAATTAAAGCTGATAAAATATTCTACAAAATAGTTATTTGCATTTTTCTTGTAGGACCAACCATAAGCGAGTTATAGAGTTGGATATAAATAATATTTAACAAAAATTTGCTTTAAAATAAAATGTTTGAAAAACTGAAATTAAACTAATTTTACTGTGTCTAACACTTTAGTAGAGAAAAAAGGAAAAGACATAAAAGTCACTAAAGGTTTCAAAGTTGTCTTTAGTTGTCATATTAATAACAATAACATTAATAATAATAATACTAATAGTACTAAATTTGCTTATATGCAAACGCTTAATTAAGGTAACAGTGTTTTGGTTTCTTGCTTATATCTCGAAAACAGTTACTCCTATCAATTTTTATCTTTTTACTAAAATTCAAGCTGATAAAATTTCCTACAAAATAGTTATTTGCATTTTTCATGTAGGACTAACCATAAGCGAGATATATGATTGAAAATAATTAATATTTAAAAAAAAAAGTGCTTTAACAGAAAATGTCTTGTGATTTAAAATACACTTAATTTATTGGGTCCAATACTTTATTAGAAGAAAAAGGAAGTGACATAAAAGTCACTGAAGTCTTCAGAGTCGTTTTTAAATGCTGCAGTTTCGTCTTTGTCTCAAACATTGAATACCGAATTACATTTTTGTTCAGTAACAGTCACTGTTTTCTTATTGGTTTTTTGCTTATATCTCGAAAACAGTTACTCCTATCAATTTTTATCTTTTTTTCAAAATTAAAGCTGATAAAATTTCTTACAAAATAGTTATTTGCATTTTTCTTGTAGGACCAACCATAAGCGAGTTATAGAGTTGGATATAAATAATATTTAACAAAAATTTGCTTTAAAATAAAATGTTTGAAAAACTGAAATTAAACTAATTTAATTGTGTCTAACACTTTAGTAGAGGAAAAAGAAGAAGACATAAAAGTCACTAAAGGTTTCAAAGTTGTCTTTAATCGTAATATTAATAACAATAACATTAATAATAATAATACCAATAGTACTAAATTTGCTTATATGCAAACGCTTAATTAAGGTAACAATGTTTTGGTTTCTTGCTTATATCTCGAAAACAGTTACTCCTATCAATTTTTATCTTTTTACTAAAATTAAAGCTGATAAAATTTCCTACAAAATAGTTAATTGCATTTTTAATGTAGGACTAACCATAAGCGAGATATAAGTTTGAAAATAATTAAAATTTAAAAAAAAGTGCTTCAACAGAAAATGTCTTGTGATTTAAAATACACTTAATTTATTGGGTCCAATACTTTATTAGAAGAAAAAAGAGGTGACAGAAAGGTCACTGAAGTCTTTAGAGTCGTTTGTAAATGCTGCATTTTCGTCTTCGTCTCAAACATTGAAAACTGAATTACATTTTTGTTCAGTAACTGTTACAGTTTTCTTATTGGTTTTTTGCTTATATCTCGAAAACAGTTACTCCTATCAATTTTTATCTTTCTTTTAAAATTAAAGCTGATAAAGCTTCCTACAAAATAGTTGTTTGCATTTTTCTTGTAGGACCAACCATAAGCGAGTTATAGAGTTGGATATAAATAATATTTAACAAAAATTTGCTTTAAATAAAATGTTTGAAAAACCGAAATTAAACTAAATTAATTGTGTCTAACACTTTAGTAGAGAAAAAAGAAAAAGACATAAAAGTCACCAAAATCTTCAGAATCGTTTTTAGTCGTCATATTAATAACAATAACGTTAATAATAATAATACTAATAGTACTAAATCTGCTTATATGCAAGCGCTTTATTAAGGTAACAGTTTTTTGGTTTCTTGCTTATATCTCGAAAACAGTTACTCCTATCAATTTTTATCTTTTTTTCAAAATTAAAGCTGATAAAATTTCCTACAAAATAGTTATTTGCATTTTTCTTGTAGGACCAACCATAAGCGAGTTATAGAGTTGGATATAAATAATATTTAACAAAAATTTGCTTTAAAATAAAATGTTTGAAAAACTTAAATTAAACTAATTTAATTGTGTCTAACACTTTAGTAGAGGAAAAAGAAGAAGACATAAAAGTCACTAAAGGTTTCAAAATTGTCTTTAATCGTCATATTAATAACAATAACATTAATAATAATAATACTAATAGTACTAAATTTGCTTATATGCAAACGCTTAATTAAGGTAACAGTGTTTTGGTTTCTTGCTCATATCTCGAAAACAGTTACTCCTATCAATTTTTATCTTTTTACTAAAATTCAAGCTGATAAAATTTCCTACAAAATAATTATTTGCATTTTTTATGTAGGACTAACCATAAGCGAGATATAAGATTGAAAATAATTAATATTTAAAAAAGAAGTGCTTTAACAGAAAATGTCTTGTGATTTAAAATACACTTAATTTATTAGGTCCAATACTTTATTAGAAAAAAAGGGGGTGACATATAAGTCACTGAAGTCTTCAGAGTCGATTTTAAATGCTGCATTTTCGTCTTCGTCTCAAACATTGAAAACTGAATTATATTTTTGTTCTGAAACGGTAACAGTTTTTACTTTGGTTTTTTGCTTATATCTCGAAAACAGTTACTCCTATCAATTTTTATCTTTCTTTCAAAATTAAAGCTGATAACATTTCCTACAAAATAGTTATTTGCATTTTTCTTGTAGGACCAACCATAAGCGAGTTATAAAGTTGGATATAAATAATATTTAACAAAAACTTGCTTAAAAATAAAATGTTTGAAATACTGAAATTAAACTAAATTAATTGTGTCTAACACTTTAGTAGAGAAAAAAGAAAAAGACATAAAAGTCACCAAAGTCTTCAGAATCGTTTTTAGTCGTCATATTAATAACAATAACATTAATAATAATAATTCTAATAGTACTAAATCTGCTTATATGCAAGCGCTTTATTAAAGTAACAGTTTTTTGGTTTTTTGCTTATATCTCGAAAACAGTTACTCCTATTAATTTTTGTCTTTTTTTCAAAATTAAAGCTGATAAAATTTCCTACAAAATAGTTATTTGCATTTTTCTTGTAGGACCAACCATAAACGAGTTATAGAGTTGGATATAAATAATATTTAACAAAAATTTGCTTTAAAATAAAATGTTTGAAAAACTGAAATTAAACTAATTTAATTGTGTCTAACACTTTAGTAGAGGAAAAAGGAAAAGACATAAAAGTCACTAAAGGTTTCAGAGTTGTCTTTAGTTGTCATATTAATAACAATAACATTAATAATAATAATACTAATAGTACTAAATTTGCTTATATGCAAACGCTTAATTAAGGTAACAGTGTTTTGGTTTCTTGCTTATATCTCGAAAACAGTTACTCCTATCAATTTTTATCTTTTTACTAAAATTCAAGCTGATAAAATTTCCTACAAAATAGTTATTTGCATTTTTCATGTAGGACTAACCATAAGCGAGATATATGATTGAAAATAATTAATATTTAAAAAAAAAGTGCTTTAACAAAAAATGTCTTGTGATTTAAAATACACTTAATTTATTGGGTCCAATACTTTTTTAGAAGAAAATGGAAGTGACATAAAAGTCACTGAAGTCTTCAGAGTCGTTTTTAAATGCTGCAGTTTCGTCTTCGTCTCAAACATTGAAAACTGAATTACATTTTTGTTCAGTAACAGTCACAGTTTTCTTATTGATTTTTTGCTTATATCTCGAAAACAGTTACTCCTATCAATTTTTATCTTTCTGTCAAAATTAAAGCTGATAAAATTTCCTACAAAATAGTTATTTGCATTTTTCTTGTAGGACCAACCATAAGCGAGTTATAGAGTTGGATATAAATAATATTTAACAAAAATTTGCTTTAAAATAAAATGTTTGAAAAACTGAAATTAAACTAATTTAATTGTGTCTAACACTTTAGTAGAGGAAAAAGAAGAAGACATAAAAGTCTCTAAAGGTTTCAAAGTTGTCTTTAATCGTCATATTAATAACAATAACATTAATAATAATAATACTAATAGTACAAAATTTGCTTATATGCAAACGCTTAATTAAGGTAACAGTGTTTTGGTTTCTTGCTCATATCTCGAAAACAGTTACTCCCATCAATTTTTATTTTTTTACTAAAATTTAATCTGATAAAATTTTCTACAAAATAGTTATTTGCATTTTTTATGTAGGACTAACCATAAGCGAGATATAAGATTGAAAATAATTAATATTTAAAAAAGAAGTGCTTTAACAGAAAATGTCTTGTGATTTAAAATACACTTAATTTATTAGGTCCAATACTTTATTAAAAAAAAAGGGGGTGACATATAAGTCACTGAAGTCTTCAGAGTCGATTTTAAATGCTGCATTTTCGTCTTCGTCTCAAACATTGAAAACTGAATTACATTTTTGTTCTGAAACGGTAACAGTTTTTACTTTGGTTTTTTGCTTATATCTCGAAAACAGTTACTCCTATCAATTTTTATCTTTTTTTCAAAATTAAAGCTGATAACATTTCCTACAAAATAGTTATTTGCATTTTTCTTGTAGGACCAACCATAAGCGAGTTATAAAGTTGGATATAAATAATATTTAACAAAAACTTGCTTAAAAATAAAATGTTTGAAAAACTGAAATTAAACTAAATTAATTGTGTCTAACACTTTAGTAGAGAAAAAAGAAAAAGACATAAAGGTCACCAAAGTCTTCAGAATCGTTTTTAGTCGTCATATTAATAACAATAACATTAATAATAATAATACTAATAGTACTAAATCTGCTTATATGCAAGCGCTTTATTAAGGTAACAGTTTTTTGGTTTCTTGCTTATATCTCAAAAACAGTTACTCCTATGAATTTTTGTCTTTCTTTCAAAATTAAAGCTGATAAAATATTCTACAAAATAGTTATTTGCATTTTTCTTGTAGGACCAACCATAAGCGAGTTATAGAGTTGGATATAAATAATATTTAACAAAAATTTGCTTTAAAATAAAATGTTTGAAAAACTGAAATTAAACTAATTTTACTGTGTCTAACACTTTAGTAGAAAAAAAACGAAAAGACATAAAAGTCACTTAAGGTTTCAGAGTTGTCTTTAGTTGTCATATTAATAACAATAACATTAATAATAATAATACTAATAGTTTTAAATTTGCTTATATGCAAACGCTTAATTAAGGTAACAGTGTTTTGGTTTCTTGCTTATATCTCGAAAACAGTTACTCCTATCAATTTTTATCTTTTTACTAAAATTCAAGCTGATAAAATTTCCTACAAAATAGTTATTTGCATTTTTCATGTAGGACAAACCATAAGCGAGATATATGATTGAAAATAATTAATATTTAAAAAAAAAGTGCTTTAACAGAAAATGTCTTGTGATTTAAAATACACTTAATTTATTGGGTCCAATACTTTATTAGAAGAAAAAGGAAGTGACATAAAAGTCACTGAAGTCTTCAGAGTCGTTTTTAAATGCTGCAGTTTCGTCTTCGTCTCAAACATTGAAAACCGAATTACATTTTTGTTCAGTAACAGTCACAGTTTTCTTATTGGTTTTTTGCTTATATCTCGAAAACAGTTACTCCTATCAATTTTTATCTTTCTTTCAAAATTAAAGCTGAAAAAATTTCCTACAAAATAGTTATTTGCATTTTTCTTGTACGACCAACCATAAGCGAGTTATAGAGTTGGATATAAATAATATTTAACAAAAATTTGCTTTAAAATAAAATGTTTGAAAAACTGAAATTAAACTAATTTAATTGTGTCTAACACTTTAGTAGAGGAAAAAGAAGAAGACATAAAAGTCACTAAAGGTTTCAAAGTTGTCTTTAATCGTCATATTAATAACAATAACATTAATAATAATAATACTAATAGTACTAAATTTGCTAATATGCAAACGCTTAATTAAGGTAACAGTGTTTTGGTTTCTTGCTCATATCTCGAAAACAGTTACTCCTATCAACTTTTATCTTTTTACTAAAATTCAAGCTGATAAAATTTCCTACAAAATAATTATTTGCATTTTTTATGTAGGACTAACCATAAGCGAGATATAAGATTGAAAATAATTAATATTTAAAAAAGAAGTGCTTTAACAGAAAATGTCTTGTGATTTAAAATACACTTAATTTATTAGGTCCAATACTTTATTAGAAAAAAAGGGGGTGACATATAAGTCACTGAAGTCTTCAGAGTCGATTTTAAATGCTGCATTTTCGTCTTCGTCTCAAACATTGAAAACTGAATTACATTTTTGTTCTGAAACGGTAACAGTTTTTACATTGGTTTTTTGCTTATATCTCGAAAACATCAATTTTTATCTTTCTTTCAAAATTAAAGCTGATAACATTTCCTACAAAATAGTTATTTGCATTTTTCTTGTAGGACCAACCATAAGCGAGTTATAAAGTTGGATATAAATAATATTTAACAAAAACTTGCTTAAAAATAAAATGTTTGAAATACTGAAATTAAACTAAATTAATTGTGTCTAACACTTTAGTAGAGAAAAAAGAAAAAGACATAAAAGTCACCAAAGTCTTCAGAATCGTTTTTAGTCGTCATATTAATAACAATAACATTAATAATAATAATACTAATAGTACTAAATCTGCTTATATGCAAGCGCTTTATTAACGTAATACTTTTTTGGTTTCTTGCTTATATCTCGAAAACAGTTACTCCTATGAATTTTTGTCTTTTTTTCAAAATTAAAGCTGATAAAATTTTCTACAAAATAGTTATTTGCATTTTTCTTGTAGGACCTACCATAAGCGAGTTATAGAGTTGGATATAAATAATTTTTAACAAAAATTTGCTTTAAAATAAAATGTTTGAAAAACTGAAATTAAACTAATTTAATTGTGTCTAACACTTTAGTAGAGGAAAAAGAAAAAGACATAAAAGTCACTAAAGGTTTCAGAGTTGTCTTTAGTTGTCATATTAATAACAATAACATTAATAATAATAATACTAATAGTACTAAATTTGCTTATATGCAAACGCTTAATTAAGGTTACAGTGTTTTGGTTTCTTGCTTATATCTCGAAAACAGTTACTCCTATCAATTTTTATCTTTTTACTAAAATTCAAGCTGATAAAATTTCCTATAAAATAGTTATTTGCATTTTTCATGTAGGACTAACCATAAGCGAGATATATGATTGAAAATAATTAATATTTAAAAAAAAAGTGCTTTAACAGAAAATGTCTTGTGATTTAAAATACACTTAATTTATTGGGTCCAATACTTTATTAGAAAAAAAAGGAAGTGACATAAAAGTCACTGAAGTCTTCAGAGTCGTTTTTAAATGCTGCAGTTTCGTCTTCGTCTCAAACATTGAAAACTGAATTACATTTTTGTTCAGTAACAGTCACAGTTTTCTTATTGGTTTTTTGCTTATATCTCGAAAACAGTTACTCCTATCAATTTTTATCTTTCTGTCAAAATTAAAGCTGATAAAATTTCCTACAAAATAAATATTTGCATTTTTCTTGTAGGACCAACCATAAGCGAGTTATAGAGTTGGATATAAATAATATTTAACAAAAATTTGCTTTAAAATAAAATGTTTGAAAAACTGAAATTAAACTAATTTAATTGTGTCTAACACTTTAGTAGAGGAAAAAGAAGAAGACATAAAAGTCACTAAAGGTTTCAAAGTTGTCTTTAATCGTCATATTAATAACAATAACATTAATAATAATAATACTAATAGTACTAAATTTGCTTATATGCAAACGCTTAATTAAGGTAACAGTGTTTTGGTTTCTTGCTCATATCTCGAAAACAGTTACTCCTATCAATTTTTATCTTTCTTTCAAAATTAAAGCTGATAACATTTCCTACAAAATAGTTATTTGCATTTTTCTTGTGGGACCAACCATAAGCGAGTTATAAAGTTGGATATAAATAATATTTAACAAAAGCTTGCTTAAAAATAAAATGTTTGAAATACTGAAATTAAACTAAATTAATTGTGTCTAACACTTTAGTAGAGAAAAAAGAAAAAGACATAAAAGTCACCAAAGTCTTCAGAATCGTTTTTAGTCGTCATATTAATAACAATAACATTAATAATAATAATACTAATAGTACTAAATCTGCTTATATGCAAGCGCTTTATTAAGGTAACAGTTTTTTGGTTTCTTGCTTATATCTCGAAAACAGTTACTCCTATGAATCTTTGTCTTTTTTTCAAAATTAAAGCTGATAAAATTTCCTACAAAATAGTTATTTGCATTTTTCTTGTAGGACCAACCATAAGCGAGTTATAGAGTTGGATATAAATACTTTTTAACAAAAATTTGCTTTAAAATAAAATGTTTGAAAAACTGAAATTAAACTAATTTAATTGTGTCTAACACTTTAGTAGAGGAAAAAGGAAAAGACATAAAAGTCACTAAAGGTTTCAGAGTTGTCTTTAGTTGTCATATTAATAACAATAACATTAATAATAATAATACTAATAGTATTAAATTTGCTTATATGCAAACGCTTAATTAAGGTAACAGTGTTTTGGTTTCTTGCTTATATCTCGAAAACAGTTACTCCTATCAATTTTTATCTTTTTACTAAAATTCAAGCTGATAAAATTTCCTATAAAATAGTTATTTGCATTTTTCATGTAGGACTAACCATAAGCGAGATATATGATTGAAAATAATTAATATTTAAAAAAAAAGTGCTTTAACAGAAAATGTCTTGTGATTTAAAATACACTTAATTTATTGGGTCCAATACTTTATTAGAAGAAAAAGGAAGTGACATAAAAGTCACTGAAGTCTTCAGAGTCGTTTTTAAATGCTGCAGTTTCGTCTTCGTCTCAAACATTGAAAACTGAATTACATTTTTGTTCAGTAACAGTCACAGTTTTCTTATTGGTTTTTTGCTTATATCTCGAAAACAGTTACTCCTATCAATTTTTATCTTTCTGTCAAAATTAAAGCTGATAAAATTTCCTACAAAATAATTATTTGCATTTTTCTTGTAGGACCAACCATAAGCGAATTATAGAGTTGGATATAAATAATATTTAACAAAAATTTGCTTTAAAATAAAATGTTTGAAAAACTGAAATTAAACTAATTTAATTGTGTCTAACACTTTAGTAGAGGAAAAAGAAGAAGACATAAAAGTCACTAAAGGTTTCAAAGTTGTCTTTAATCGTCATATTAATAACAATAACATTAATAATAATAATACTAATAGTACTAAATTTGCTTATATGCAAACGCTTAATTAAGGTAACAGTGTTTTGGTTTCTTGCTCATATCTCGAAAACAGTTACTCCTATCAATTTTTATCTTTCTTTCAAAATTAAAGCTGATAACATTTCCTACAAAATAGTTATTTACATTTTTCTTGTGGGACCAACCATAAGCGAGTTATAAAGTTGGATATAAATAATATTTAACAAAAACTTGCTTAAAAATAAAATGTTTGAAATACTGAAATTAAACTAAATTAATTGTGTCTAACACTTTAGTAGAGAAAAAAGAAAAAGACATAAAAGTCACCAAAGTCTTCAGAATTGTTTTTAGTCGTCATATTAATAACAATAACATTAATAATAATAATACTAATAGTACTAAATCTGCTTATATGCAAGCGCTTTATTAAGGTAACAGTTTTTTGGTTTCTTGCTTATATCTCGAAAACAGTTACTCCTATGAATTTTTGTCTTTTTTTCAAAATTAAAGCTGATAAAATTTCCTACAAAATAGTTATTTGCATTTTTCTTGTAGGACCAACCATAAGCGAGTTATAGAGTTGGATATAAATACTTTTTAACAAAAATTTGCTTTAAAATAAAATGTTTGAAAAACTGAAATTAAACTAATTTAATTGTGTCTAACACTTTAGTAGAGGAAAAAGAATAAGACATAAAAGTCACTAAAGGTTTCAGAGTTGTCTTTAGTTGTCATATTAATAACAATAACATTAATAATAATAATACTAATAGTACTAAATTTGCTTATATGCAAACGCTTAATTAAGGTAACAGTGTTTTGGTTTCTTGCTTATATCTCGAAAACAGTTACTCCTATCAATTTTTTTCTTTTTACTAAAATTCAAGCTGATAAAATTTCCTATAAAATAGTTATTTGCATTTTTCATGTAGGACTAACCATAAGCGAGATATATGATTGAAAATAATTAATATTTAAAAAAAAAGTGCTTTAACAGAAAATGTCTTGTGATTTAAAATACACTTAATTTATTGGGTCCAATACTTTATTAGAAGAAAAAGGAAGTGACATAAAAGTCACTGAAGTCTTCAGAGTCGTTTTTAAATGCTGCAGTTTCGTCTTCGTCTCAAACATTGAAAACCGAATTACATTTTTGTTCAGTAACAGTCACAGTTTTCTTATTGGTTTTTTGCTTATATCTCGAAAACAGTTACTCCTATCAATTTTTATCTTTCTTTCAAAATTAAAGCTGATAAAATTTCCTACAAAATAGTTATTTGCATTTTTCTTGTTGGACCAACCATAAGCGAGTTATAGAGTTGGATATAAATAATATTTAACAAAAATTTGCTTTAAAATAAAATGTTTGAAAAACTGAAATTAAACTAATTTAATTGTGTCTAACACTTTAGTAGAGGAAAAAGAAGACGACATAAAAGTCACTAAAGGTTTCAAACTTGTCTTTAATCGTCATATTAATAACAATAACATTAATAATAATAATACTAATAGAACTAAATTTGCTTATATGCAAACGCTTAATTAAGGTAACAGTGTTTTGGTTTCTTGCTCATATCTCGAAAACAGTTACTCCTATCAATTTTTATCTTTTTACTAAAATTCAAGCTGATAAAATTTCCTACAAAATAGTTATTTGCATTTTTTATGTAGGACTAACCATAAGCGAGATATAAGATTGAAAATAATTAATATTTAAAAAAGAAGTGCTTTAACAGAAAATGTCTTGTGATTTAAAATACACTTAATTTATTGGGTCCAATACTTTATTAGAAGAAAAAGGAAGTGACATAAAAGTCACTGAAGTCTTCAGAGTCGTTTTTAAATGCTGCAGTTTCGTCTTCGTCTCAAACATTGAAAACCGAATTAAATTTTTGTTCAGTAACAGTCACAGTTTTCTTATTGGTTTTTTGCTTATATCTCGAAAACAGTTACTCCTATCAATTTTTATCTTTCTTTCAAAATTAAAGCTGATAAAATTTCCTACAAAATAGTTATTTGCATTTTTCTTGTAGGACCAACCATAAGCGAGTTATAGAGTTGGATATAAATAATATATCACAAAAATTTGCTTTAAAATAAAATGTTTGAAAAACTGAAATTAAACTAATTTAACTGTGTCTAACACTTTAGTAGAGGAAAAAGGAAAAGACATAAAAGTCACTAAAGGTTTCAGAGTTGTCTTTAGTTGTCATATTAATAACAATAACATTAATAATAATAATACTAATAGTACTAAATTTGCTTATATGCAAACGCTTAATTAAGGTAACAGTGTTTTGGTTTCTTGCTCATATCTCGAAAACAGTTACTCCTATCAATTTTTATCTTTTTACTAAAATTCAAGCTGATAAAATTTCCTACAAAATAGTTATTTGCATTTTTTATGTAGGACTAACCATAAGCGAGATATAAGATTGAAAATAATTAATATTTAAAAAAGAAGTGCTTTAACAGAAAATGTCTTGTGATTTAAAATACACTTAATTTATTGGGTCCAATACTTTATTAGAAGAAAAAGGAAGTGACATAAAAGTCACTGAAGTCTTCAGAGTCGTTTTTAAATGCTGCAGTTTCGTCTTCGTCTCAAACATTGAAAACCGAATTAAATTTTTGTTCAGTAACAGTCACAGTTTTCTTATTGGTTTTTTGCTTATATCTCGAAAACAGTTACTCCTATCAATTTTTATCTTTCTTTCAAAATTAAAGCTGATAAAATTTCCTACAAAATAGTTATTTGCATTTTTCTTGTAGGACCAACCATAAGCGAGTTATAGAGTTGGATATAAATAATATATCACAAAAATTTGCTTTAAAATAAAATGTTTGAAAAACTGAAATTAAACTAATTTAACTGTGTCTAACACTTTAGTAGAGGAAAAAGGAAAAGACATAAAAGTCACTAAAGGTTTCAGAGTTGTCTTTAGTTGTCATATTAATAACAATAACATTAATAATAATAATACTAATAGTACTAAATTTGCTTATATGCAAACGCTTAATTAAGGTAACAGTGTTTTGGTTTCTTGCTTATATCTCGAAAACAGTTACTCCTATCAATTTTTATCTTTTTACTAAAATTCAAGCTGATAAAATTTCCTACAAAATAGTTATTTGCATTTTTCATGTAGGACTAACCATAAGCGAGATATAAGTTTGAAAATAATTAATATTTAAAAAAAAAGTGCTTTAACAGAAAATGTCTTGTGATTTAAAATACACTTAATTTATTAGGTCCAATACTTTATTAGAAGAAAAAGGGGGTAACATATAAGTCACTGAAGTCTTCAGAGTCGATTGTAAATGCTGCATTTTCGTCTTCGTCTCAAACATTGAAAACTGAATTACATTTTTGTTCTGAAACGGTAACAGTTTTCACTTTGGTTTTTTGCTTATATCTCGAAAACAGTTACTCCTATCAGTTTTTATTTTTTTTTTAAATAAAGCTGATAAAATTTCCTACATCTCGCTTATGGTTAGTTCTACATGAAAAATGCAAATAACTATTTTGTAGGAAATTTTATCACCTTTAATTTTGGTGAAAAAGTAAAAATTGATAGGAGTAACTGTTTTCGAGATATAGGCAAAAAACAAAAAAACTGTTACCTTAATTAAGCGCTTGCATATAAGCAAATTTAGTACTACTAGTATTGTTATTATAAATGTTATTGTTATTAATATGACGACTAAAGACAACTTTAAGACTTTAGTGACTTTTATGTCTCTCCTTTTTCCTCTACTAAAGTGTTAGACACAATTAATTTAGTTTAATTTCGGTTTTTCAAACATTTTATTTTAAAGCAAATTTTTGTTAAATATTAAAAACTATAAAATGGCTTAGATTGCCTAAAAACACAGATCACACATGATCTTTTGCATAAAAATGAGAAAACGCTTATGTAACACACAAAATAAGCTCCATTTTTCCTTTTTAAAAGTATTATTATTATTATTACTTTTGTTACTATTACTATTATTATTATTATTATTATTATTATTATTATTATTATTATTATTATTATTGTTATTATTATTATTATTATTATTATTATTATTATTATTATTATTATTATTATTATTATTATTATTATTATTAAAAACTTATATTAAACAGACAGAAAACGTCCTATTCTGACACAACTTAAAACACAGATCACACATGATCTTTTGCATAGAAATGAGAAAACGCTCATATAACACAAAATAAGCTTCATTTTGGCTTAGAAAACTAAGCTTACTTTTACTACTACTATTATTTTTATTTTTATTATTATTATTATTATTACTATTATTTTTATTATTATTATTACTATTATTATTATTATTATTATTATTATTATTATTATTAATATTATTATTAAAGACCGATTATAACTTTTGTATAGTAAATGTTTTTATACCAGTTTTAAAATGAGTTATTAATTTTAGACAATTTCTTGCCTAAAAACACAGATCACAGATGATCTCTTGCATAGAAATGAGAAAACGCTCAGATAACACAAAATAAGCATCATTTTTGCTTAGAAAAACTAAGCTTTAATTTAGAAAGAAATTTATTATTATAAGTATTATTATCATTATTATTATTATTAATATTATTATTATTATTGTCTCTTTTATTACTATTATTATTATTATTATTATTATTATTATTATTATTATTATTATTAACTTTTGTATAGTAAATGTTTTTATACCAGTTTTAAAATGAGTTATTAATTTTGTTCAATTTCTTGCCTAAAAACACAGATCACAGATGATCTCTTGCATAGAAATGAGAAAACGCTCATATAACACACAAAATAAGCATCATTTTTGCTTAGAAAAACTAAGCTTTAATTTAGAAAAAAATTCATTATTATAAGTATTATTATCAATATTATTATTATTATTATTATTATTATTATTATTATTATTATTATTATTATTATTATTATTACTATTATTATTATTATTATTATTACTATTATTATTATTATTATTATTATTATTATTATTATTATTATTATTATTATTATTATTATTATTATTATTATTATTATTAACTTTTGTATAGTAAATGTTTTTATACCAGTTTTAAAATGAGTTATTAATTTTAGACAATTTCTTGCCTAAAAATACAGATCACAGATGATTTCTTGCATAGAAATGATTTTATTTTAAAGCAAATTTTTGTTTAATATTATTTATATCCAACTCTATAACTTGCTTATGCTTGGTCCTACAAGAAAAATGTAAATAACTATTTTGGTGTTTTTGAGATATAAGCAAAAAACCAAAGTGAAAACTGTTACAGTTACTTAACAAAAATGTAATTCAGTTTTCAATGTTTGAGACGAAGACGAAAATGCAGCATTTAAAAACGACTCTGAAGACTTCAGTGACTTTTATGTCACCTCCTTTTTCTTCTAATAAAGTATTGGACCCAATAAATTAAGTGTATTTTAAATCACAAGACATTTTCTGTTAAAGCACTTTTTTTAAAATATTAATTATTTTCAAACTTATATCTCGCTTATGGTTAGTCCTACATGAAAAATGCAAATTACTATTTTGTACAAAATTTTATCAGCTTGCTTTAATTTTAGTAAAAATTTAAAAATTGATAGGAGTAACTGTTTTCGAGATATAAGCAAGAAACCAAAAAACTGTTACCCTAATTAAGCGTTTGCATATAAGCAAATTTAGTACTATTAGTATTATTATTATTAATGTTATTGTTATTAATATGACGACTAAAGACGACTCTGAAACATTTAGTGACTTTTATGTCTTCTCCTTTTTCCTCTACTAAAGTGTTAGACACAATTAATTTAGTTTAATTCCGGTTTTTCAAGCATTTTATTTTAAAGCAAATTTTTGTTAAATATTATTTATATCCAACTCTATAACTCGTTTATTCTTGGTCCTACAAGAAAAATGTAAATAACTATTTTGTTGGAAATTTTATCAGCTTTAATTTTGAAAGAAAGATAAAATTTGATAGGAGTAACTGTTTTCGAGATATAAGCAAAAAACCAATAAGAAAACTGTAACTGTTACTGAACAAAAATGTAATTCAGTTTTCAATGTTTGAGACGAAGACAAAAATGCAGCATTTAAAAACGACTCTGAAGACTTCAGTGACTTTTATGTTACCTCCTTTTTCTTCTAATAAAGTATTGGACCCAATAAATTAAGTGTATTTTAAATCACAAGACATTTTCTGTTAAAACACTTTTTTTTAATTATTAATTATTTTCAAACTTATATCTCGCTTATGGTTAGTTCTACATGAAAAATGCAAATAACTATTTTGTAGGAAATTTTATCACCTTTAATTTTGGTGAAAAAGTAAAAATTGTTAGGAGTAACTGTTTTCGAGATATAAGCAAAAAACAAAAAAACTGTTACCTTAAGTAAGCGCTTGCATATAAGCAAATTTAGTACTACTAGTATTGTTATTATAAATGTTATTGTTATTAATATGACGACTAAAGACAACTCTAAGACTTTAGTGACTTTTATGTCTCCTCCTTTTTCCGCTACTAAAGTGTTAGACACAATTAATTTAGTTTAATTTCAGTTTTTCAAACATTTTATTTTAAAGCAAATTTTTGTTAAATTTTAAAAACTATAAAATGGGTTAGATTGCCTAAAAACACAGATCACACATGATCTTTTGCATAGAAATGAGAAAACGCTCATGTAACACACAAAATAAGCTCCATTTTTCCTTATTAAAAGTATTATTATTATTATTACTTATGTTACTATTACTATTATTATTATTATTATTATTATTATTATTATTATTATTATTATTATTATTATTATTATTATTATTATTATTATTATTACTATTATTATTATTATTATTACTATTATTATTATTATTATTATTATTATTATTATTATTATTATTATTATTATTAATTTTATTATTATTAAAAACTGATTATAACTTTTGTATAGTAAATGTTTTTATACCAGTTTTAAAATGAGATATTAATTTTAGACAATTTGTTGCCTAAAAACACAGATCACAGATGATTTCTTGCATAGAAATGAGAAAACGCTCATATAACACACAAAATAAGCTTCATTTTTGCTTAGAAAACTAAGCTTACTTTTATTACTATTATTATTTTCATTATTATTATTATTAATATTATTATTATTATTACTATTATTATTATTATTATTATTATTATTATTATTATTATTATTATTATTATTATTATTATTATTATTGTTATTATTATTATTATTAAAAACTTATATTAAACAGACAGAAAACGTCGTATTCTGACACAAAAAAACGAATTACGTTATAGACTTGACGAGATCGGCGTATCTCGGACTCTTATAGGACTCTTATAGGGTCAAAAAGTATCAGTTTGGATTAAAACAAATTATTTTTGTTGAGTCTCAGTCTGAATTGTTTATCAGTTCAAACAAAAACGGCTTATTTTAGACGATCTTTTGCTTTGAACAAGAAAACTTACATAGAACAGATTAAAAACGTATTAATCTGGCATAAAAGAGCAATTTATGTATCACTTCGGATAAAGGCAGCTAATCCTATTCGTTTCATTGCTTAAAATAGACAAAATTGTTAATAAATCTAACAAAAACGCTGTATTCTAGCACAAAATACTAATTACATTATAGTTTCGACGAGAATAGCTTATTTGGAATGATTCTATGCTTCCAAACGAGTAAATTTTTATTAAACAGATGCCAAACATCATGTTTTGTCCTATAAAGACATTTTATATTGCAGTTTGTATTAAAACAAAATATTTTCGTTGATTCTTTGTTAGAAGCAGCAAACCTAACATTAAAGAATCTGAAAACTTTGTATTCGGACACAAACCACCGAATTTTGTATCAGTTTAGACAAAAACGGTTGATTTTCGACAATATTTTGCTTTGAACAAGAAAACTTATATCAAACTGACTAAAAACGTCTTATTTTAGCACAAAACAAAAGATTTGCGTTATAGTCTTAACGAGAGCTGTTAATTTCAAACGGTTCTATGCTTTGAAACGAGTAAACTTTCACTGTACAGAGGAAAAACATCTTATTTCGCCTTTTAAAAACGATTCATGCCACAGTTTGGATAAAAACCAATTATTTTCGTTACAAACATGAAACCTTACATCAAAGTAACTGAAAACCCCTTATTCAGGCACAGAAATTCGAATTACGTTTCAGTCTGAACAAAAACTGCTTACTTTAGACGATCCTTTGTTTTGAATACAAAAACTTACATTAAAAAGATTAAAAACTTCTTATTCTGGCTGAAAACTGCAAATTATATATTACTCTAGATAAAAGCAATTTATCCTGATTACTCCTTTACTTAGAATAGAGTAAACTTGTATAAAACTTAATAAAAACTTTAAATTTCGTCTCAAAGAAATAATTTACGTTATAGTTTTGACCAGCACTGTTTATTTCAAACGATTTTATGATTCGAAACTAATGAACTTTTATAGGGCATATGCAAAACCACATATTACAATATAAAGCGTTGTTTTAAAGCAAATTATTACCTTTTGCAACAAGAAATTTCACGTCAAAGAAACTGAAAACATCGTATCCATGCACAAATATCGAATTACGTATCAGTTTAGGCAAATACAGCTTATTTTAAACGATTCCTTGCTATAAACAAGAAAAATTTTATCAAACATATTGAAAATGTCTTATTCTCGAAAATAAGAGCAAATTATGTATCAGTTTTAACAAAAGCGGATTACTCTGTTTGATTCTATGCTTAGAGTAGAGTAAACTACTATAAAACGTAATGAAAACTCTATATTCAAGCTCAAAAGAACAAATTACGTTATAGTTTTGACAAAAAAAAATTATTTCGGACGACTACATATTTCGAAGTAAGCAAACTTTAATTGAACAAGTGCAAAAGCTAATACTTTGCTTTAAAATAACGATTTATGTGGTAATATGGTATTTTGCATCTGTCCTATAAAAGTTTACTCGTTTCGCTCCATTGAATCATTCGAAACAAATTATTTTGACACAACAACGAAAATAATTTTTTTGTTTAAACTGTAACATGTCGTTTTTATAAAACGAACTAAGACGTTTGGCATCTGTTTAGTGAAAGTTTTCTCTTTTGGGGGCATAAAATCGTTTGAAATTAACAGTTCTGGTCAAAACTATAACGTAAATTATTTCTTTGTGACGAAATTTAAAGTTTTCATTAAGTTTTATACAAGTTTGCTCTATTCTAAGCAAAGGAGTAATCAGGATAAACTGCTTTTATCCAAAGTAATACATAATTTGCAGTTTTGAGCCAGAATAAGACGTTTTTAATCTTTTTAATGTAACTTTTCGTGTTCAAAAGAAAGAATCGTCTAAAATAAGCCATTTGTGTCCAGACTGAAACGTAATTTGATTTTCTGGGCCTGAATAAGAGGTTTTCAGTTTCTTTGATGTAAGGTTTCTTGTTTGTAACAATGAATAAACGAAAATCATTGGTTTTAATCCAAACTGTGACATAAATCGTTTTTTAAAGGCGAAATCAGACGTTTTGTCTCTGTTCAGTGAAAGTATACTGGTTTCAAAGCATAGAATCGTTTGAAATTAACAGTTCTCGTCAAGACTATAACGCAAATCTTTAAAGTGATACAAAGAAATAATTTACGTAATAGTTTTGACCAGAATTGTTAATTTCAAACGATTTTATGCCCCCAAACGAGAAAACTTTCACTAAGCAGATGCCAAACGTCTTAGTTCGTTTTATAAAAGCGACTTATGTTACAGTTTAAACAAAAACAAATTATTTGTGTTGTTGTTGTGTCAAAATAATTTATTTCTAATGATTCAATGGAGCGAAACGGGTAAACTTTTATAGGACAGATGCAAAATACCATATTACCACATAAATCATTATTTTAAAGCAAAGTATTAGCTTTTGCACATGTTCAATTAAAGTTTGCTTACTTCGAAGTATGTAATCGTCCGAAATATTTTTTTTTGTCAAAACTATAACGTAATTTGTTCTTTTGAGCTTGAATATAGAGTTTTCATTACGTTTTATAGTAGTTTACTCTACTCTAAGCATAGAATCAAACAGAGTAATCCGCTTTTGTTAAAACTGATACATAATTTGCTCTTATTTTCGAGAATAAGACGTTTTCAATATGCTTGATAAAATTTTTCTTGTTTATAGCAAGGAATCGTTTAAAATAAGCTGTATTTGCCTAAACTGATACGTAATTAGATATTTATGTATGGATACGAAGTTTTCAGTTTCTTTGACGTGAAATTTCTTGTTGCAAAAGGTAATACTTTGCTTTAAAACAACGCTTTATATGGTAATATGTGGTTTTGCATCTGCCCCATAAAAGTTCATTAGTTTCGAATCATAATTTCGTTTGAAATAAACAGTGCTGGTCAAAACTATAACGTAAATTATTTCTTTGAGACGAAATTTAAAGTTTTCATTAAGTTTTATACAAGTTTACTCTATTCTAAGTAAAGGAGTAATCAGGATAAATTGCTTTTATCTAGAGTAATATATAATTTGCAGTTTTCAGCCAGAATAAAACGTTTTTAATCTTTTTAATGTAAGTTTTCGTGTTCAAAACAAAGGATCGTCTAAAATAAGCAGTTTTTGTCCAGACTGAAACGTAATTCGAATTTCTGTGCCTAAATAAGGGGTTTTCAGTTTCTTTGATGTAAGGTTTCTTGTTTGTAACAATGAATTAACAAAAACAATTGGTTTTTATCCAAACTGTGGCATGAATCAGCTTTAAGACTATAACGCAAATCTTTTGTTTTGTGCTAAAATAAGACGTTTTTAGTCAGTTTGATATAAGCTTTCTTGTTCAAAGCAAAATATTGTCGAAAATCAACCGTTTTTGTCTAAACTGAAACAAAATTCGGTGGTTTGTGTCCGAATACAAAGTTTTCAGATTCTTTAATGTTAGGTTTGCTGCTTCTAACAAAGAATCAACGAAAATATTTTGTTTTAATACAAACTGCAATTTAAAATGTCTTTATAGGACATAACATGATGTTTGGCATCTGTTTATTAAAAATTTACTCGTTTGGAAGCATAGAATCATTCCAAATAAGCTATTCTCGTCGAAACTATAATGTAATTAGTATTTTGTGCTAGAATACGGCGTTTTTGTTAGATTTATTAACAATTTTGTCTATTTTAAGCAATGAAACGAATAGGATTAGTTGCCTTTATCCAAAGTGATACATAAATTGCTCTTTTATGCCAGATTAATACGTTTTTAGATCGTCTAAAGTAAGCCGTTTTTGTTTGAACTGATGAACAATTCAGACTGAGAGTCAACAAAAATAATTTGTTTTAATCCAAACTGATAATTTTTGACCCTATAAGGGTCCTATAAGAGTCCGAGATACGCCGTTCTCGTCAAGTCTATAACGTAATTCGTTTTTTTGTGTCAGAATACGACGTTTTCTGTCTGTTTAATATAAGTTTTTAATAATAATAATAATAATAACAATA